>NW_018128401.1:72402-75005 GCF_001952655.1 Monopterus albus
AGAAGGCCGACTGCAGTCAGTGTAACAGTAATGGCAAGGAGCCAGAAAAAGCCAATAAAAAGAAACATGAACCTGTGGGTCACCTTCACATGATAGTGCAGCGGGAAGATGATGGCTATCATTCTGTCATAGGCAAGTGCAACCAGGTTAAGAGCCTGCATCACAAGGCAGGTGTAGAAGAAGAAAAGAAATGTAAAGCAGTCATTGTAGGAGATGTAGGGATGGACAAACAGGAAAATGTCAAGAACCTTTGGCAACAAAGCAGAGCTACCAAGCAGGTCTGTAAATGCCAGGTTAAAAACTGCAATATATTTTGGAGCTCTCAGATTCTGATCCAAGCATATTATTACCATCACAACTGTGTTTCCCATCACTGAAACTATAAACAGTAAAAAGAGAAAGACATAATAATACTTGATATTTGGGATGCCAGAAAAACCACTTATTATAAAATAGGCAGGACGAACAAAGCTGTTGTTTTTGTCAAGATCTGAGTTGACAAAGTTCATTGTTAAACTTGTCTGACTTCTTGTTTGTCGGCCTCTTTCTTGTTTGCCTGCTGCTTGTTCTGCTTACTGATGTGTTCTCTGTCAGCAGCACAGGGATAAGTGTAGACAGATGTCCTCTTTGCTGTGTCTGTATCCTGTTCTCTTTGTGATGATGATGCTCCACCAAGCTTTAACTGTTCGGACAGGAGTGGCTAAAAATAGGAGCGGCTCTCATCTGAGTGCTTGACTAATAGTGTCAGGGTCTGATCCTCTTTGGCTTTTCAACATATGCCACTCAGCATCAAACTAATCTCTTTCTCAGTCCAATAAACCAATTGGTACTCATCTAAACTACTTAGCAAATTCTCAGATACACATATCAACTAAAGTCTATGCGTTATCATTTATCCACCAGTCTGGCAGGTAGTCATCTGAGATTCACTCACCAAATCGAAAATATACCTGCATCTACATTTTAGTTTTGGACCCTGGTTGTTGCTTTCAGCATTTGTAACATAAAGCTGACTTTATACATTTGTTACAACATGTAAGTTAAACAAAATTCAAAATTAATTTAGAAAAGTACAATTTACAGTGGCCAACTTACTGCAAATAAAACACCAAAGGATACAGCATGTAGCATCAACAAACCAGCACATTGTGGTTCATGCTCTCATTGATATTTTGGACTTCCATCTGATTTTTACCAACTTTTCAAAAGACTCTTTGATTTCTTGTGTCTGTAGAACATAAATGATTGGCTTCAACATGGGAGGGAAGACTTGTCTTAGACAAGTTTATGATCCTGGTATCTGGATCTATTATTTCCATCAAGGTGAATATGATCAACACGGGGATGACTCTGGTTCAGTGGGTAGAGCAGTTGTCTCCCAACCGGAGGGTCAGAGGTTTGAATCTCGGTGCCTGCGGTCCACGTATCGAAGTGTCCTTGGGCAAGACACTGATCCCCCAAGTTGCCCCTGATGGTTAGAGCCATCGGTTGAGTTGGCGCCGCACATTCAAGTGTTTATTTGTCATATGCACAGTTCGGAAACGTGTTTCCGTGTGCAATGAAATTCTTACTTTGCCGTGCACATGAATGCTACAAAATACAAATGAAATATAAAGTAGATAAATAAGTAACACTAAATCTAAGGCACTTCAATGTTTTGGTTGCTCAAACACAGAATGAGCGAGCGGGAAAAAGGACGAACCCAGATAGCTGGCTTTAGTGCAAGCAGTTAGGTTTATTTACAGTGCAGTACAGTGAAATAAGTATAGGAGGGATATAAAGAGAGATGACCAGGTGTCGATCAGCGGCAGCAGAAACACAGTCAATGGTATGATGGGTGATGATGGGCCGGACTGTGGACATTGGGATCACTCCTGGGCTGGTTGAGGTGGAGGCGATGATGGCTGAGGAAATAGGAGCATGAAAGACAGGTTAAAGGGGACTGTGCATCGACCTGTGAGGCGGTGGCTGGTAGAGCTGCGTAAATCCAGAGTCCAGAGGAGAGGTCCGTAGAGGAGGAAAAAACAAAGGGGCAGCAGGGCAGAATGGTGACTTGAGTGAAACACAGAATTTACAGTGGCCATACTTGGCACAAAAAAACACAACGAGAATACACACGGGGCCTGAAGACAGAGATTGAACTGGCAGGGGAGTGAACGGTGAGCAGTGTATAAGTATGGAGGGAAACTAACGAGGCGCAGCTGGTGAATAATCAGGGAAGTGGGGCAGGTGTGTTGAATAGTGCTGTCGTGGCTAGATTGTGATGCCAACCAAATTAATTCAGACAAACCATCCCAATTCAATGGATTATTTAATATTGTAATTATTCTGAATAGAGTAGTATTTAAAGAGATAATCTTGTAGTTAGGGAAACAGAGAACAGAGACTCTCCTCCTGCAATGTGATAGATAAAGCATTAAATAAGAAGATGGTCAAAAGCATCAGTCAGTCTTGGTTGTTGTTGGGCACAAGTCAGTCTCTGTCAACCCACAGTCAGTTGTCAGTCTTAATTCAGTGTCCCCCCCAGCCGGCTGGGTCTAAGCTCACTCAAGGCTGCCGCACCATCCTTAATTCCTCTCCTTCCTCTCTAACCCAGCCTTTTA
>NW_018128401.1:75294-76527 GCF_001952655.1 Monopterus albus
GCAGCCGGGCAAACCTGACAGGACCCCCTCCCCCCAAGGATGGATACCAGACAGCCAAAGCACCACCCCATGGAGGGAGGCGGGGGCCACCGGAAGGAGGGCATCACCGGGGCCCCCCAGGGTTGCCCGGGTGTGCTCGATAGAATGAGGTAAGAAGGGCAGGATCAAGAATGAATGACCGGGGAATCCAGGACCGCTCCTCTGGACCATAGCCCTCCCAGTCCACCAGATATTGGAAACCCCAGCCCCTAGGGCGGACATCTAGAATCTGCCTGATGGTGTATGCAGGGCCACCATCCACCTCCAGGGCAGGAGGAGGCAGAGCCGGCGGCGGACAGAGGGGACTGGTGGAGACTGGTTTGACCTGAAAAACATGGAAAATAGGGTGTATATGGAGGGTATCAGGGAGTTGCAGTCTGAGTGCAGTGGGGTGAATGATTTCCTGGATGGTGACCGGGGAATCCAGGACCGCTCCTCTGGACCATAGCCCTCCCAGTCCACCAGATATTGGAAACCCCAGCCCCTAGGGCGGACATCTAGAATCTGCCTGATGGTGTATGCAGGGCCACCATCCACCTCCAGGGCAGGAGGAGGCAGAGCCGGCGGCGGACAGAGGGGACTGGTGGAGACTGGTTTGACCTGAAAAACATGGAAAATAGGGTGTATATGGAGGGTATCAGGGAGTTGCAGTCTGAGTGCAGTGGGGTGAATGATTTCCTGGATGGTAAATGGCCCTAGGAACCGAGGCAATAGTTTGGGGCATGCTCCTTTTATGGGTACATGGGAGAGCCACACCTGTTGCCCAACCTGGTAGGTGGGAGCGGCCCCATGGCGGTGATCAGCTAATCTTTTATTTTGGTCTGCTGTACGTGTTAGAGCGGCCCTGGTCTCAGCCCAGATGGCCTGACAACAGGTGATGTGAGCTTGGACAGAGGGTACCGCAATGTCGGTTTCTGCAGAGGACAACAGGGGAGGTTGGTAACCAATGGATGCCTGGAAGGGTGAGATACCGGTGGCAGAACTGGAGCGGGGAGTGTGGGGGGATTCCACCCAGGGCAACAACTGGCTCCAGTCTCTGGTGAGTTATCATGGCAGCACGAGAACAAGCTCTAAGTACAAGATCAATAGAGGCTGGGGTCTACCATACCAGACAGGACCCCAGGTGCTGTGCAAAGATGCCCCTAAGACAATCCAGCACATAACAGTTCAGTGGCCGAAGAAGACCCGCAGGGG
>NW_018128401.1:77352-84622 GCF_001952655.1 Monopterus albus
GCCCCGCAGGGGACTGGTGGAGTGGTTTGGATTGCGCACAGGGAGCACAGGCAGCCATGTACTCCCTGGCATCTTTTTCTAGGGTGAGCCACCAGAAGTAACGTTTCAGGAGGGAAATGGTGTGTTGTACCCCTGGAGTTGAGGGTCTGGGCCCTAGCAGCCTGGGGGACGTATAATCTATCTGGTGGTCCACCCCCTGGATCGGGTTCCTGTTGCTGTGCCTCCCATACGGTATCCTTGATCTCCCATGTAATGGAGGCTATCACACAGGAGGCGGGCAGAATGGTTTCGGGTGTGAATGATGTCATCAACGTACTGGAGGACAGCGCTCAAGATCTTACCTGTCAAGTCCTCCATGTCCTCTTTCAGGACTTTGTTGAACACATGTGGACAATGTTTGAAACCTGTTGGAACTCATGTATAGGTATAAGAGCGTCCCCTATATGTGAATGCAAAAAGGTGCCGACTGTTCTCGCTTAGCGGCACACTGAAGAACGCAGAACACAAATCAGCCACCGTGAACCACTTGGCGTCTGATGGAACATTTGACAACAGAGTATGTGGATTTGGAACTTCAGCTTGAAAATCTTCCATGAAGCTCGCATGTCATGCACTAGTCTATACTTACTTTTGTCAGCTTTCTTTACTGGCAAAATTGGTGTTACTGCATGGATTCGGTTCAGCCACCAGCACACCTGCTTCCAGTATGCCTCGTATCATCTGCTCAATGCCTGCCTCCACCTCAGGTTTTAGTGGATATTGTGGTCTCCATGGAGGTCTGCAACCTGGTCTCAACCTTACCTCCACGGGTTGTGCAGACTTAATGAATCCCACATCAGTGTCATGTTTTGACCATAACTCTGCTGGCACTCTGGCCACCATTTCTTTTTCAACATCTGAATGTTGATGGCAGAACACAGGTTAGCATGGGAGTTGGATGACCTGAGGATGAGCCCAGCCTGAAGCAGAGATGAATATCTTAATAAAGGATCCATCTTCGCTCAGCCAAATATTTATGTTGTTTGTTGGCACAAAATTTGTTTCTTTTGACTCTACAATCATTGGACCCAAATGTTTTGGCTCATAACCTGGGTTTACCAATAGTGTAACATGTGGAACACTGTTTTTTAATTTTGAATTCTTTGTCTAGATACAGACCTCTCTCTACTACCATTGCAGCTCCTTGCTTGCCGAGCACAATGGAAGAAGACTGTATTTGAACCGTCTCTGGCTGGTCCCTAAGCCAAATGTCTGGCCTTGCTGTGGATCCAGACTTATAGTATTGGACAGTGCAGTGAGGACGACAGGCAGGGGACAAGGCTTCTGGCATATTGGCTTTAGTGAAGTCCATCCATGTTTTAGCTGGCTCCATAAAGGTGTCACTCAAATTGCCGAGCCAGTAAACCCTAGTACCCGGAGGGCCCACGCCCTGGGTTCACCGGCCCCCTTGGCCCGGGGTTTCCCTGCTGCCCCCGGTCATACTTAGCGCGTGGCCAATCTGGGCACTTCACTTTCATATGGCCGTATTGCCCACATTGGAAGCATTTCATTCGCCTGCTACTTCCTCTTCCTCCCTCTCATTCGCTGAGGGTATCCATTCCACCCCCTGGTTGCAGATACATTATCTGAGGGGTGGCCGGAGCCGCAGGAGCCACAGCTGGAGGTGGAAGGAGTTTTTCTGGCTCCACCAGAGTCACAATGGCTTGCACCTTTTTCTTCCCTTCTGCCAGCTGCTGGTGAGTCAATTTTTTCACTGCCTCCTCATCTGCTTGCTTTTGGCAGAATGCACCAGCATGTGCTTTTGTCACAGCATCCACCACATAGTCAGTGAACTGTTCCAAATGGCATGTTATACAGCCCCACAGCATCACCCAACTTATTCTGAGCAGCCTGGGGCAATCCGCTGACAATTCTCTTTCTGAGAGCCTGTCGGTGAAAAATATCCTCTTCAGGCATTGCACCGGTCTGTCTTATCCACTCCTTTCGAGTGAGGTGCACATAAGCCTGCGAGCTTTCATCATCCTTGATCGAAGTTGCCACAATGCTGTCAGGTTGGACTCTAGTTGGAAACCACAGTCTCAATGCTGTCCACAATGTGTTGCGATGCCGGTTAAAAATGTCACCATCATGGGCTTGTGTTCCTGCAAACTCATCCAATTGAGCTGCTCTTAGGGCCTCCTCCATTTCCTGTTTGCCCAGGATTTTTCCCAATAGAGCCTTAATGTCGCCCATTGCCAAAATTGTGGCAATAGTTTCTTCCTCAAATGCAGCTATCCACTTTCCAGCCCCATCTTGGAGACAAGGGAGGCGCTGCACCAAGCCCTCTAAATCCATTGTAGGCCAGGGCACATATTGTAGCTGTGCCCCTTTTGTCAAAAGTGTGTGTGATGACGCATCTGTAGCTCCATTTGGATGTCTTGATTCTCCACTGGTGTTGAGTGTGATTACTGCATCCACTCTTCCACATTCTTCCTCTGGCAAGGAATGTTCCCCTCTGCGAGCTTGGGTTGATGACTGGCCTCCTTTTTTCCTCATTGTAACATGAGGAGGCTTTGGTTTAGCTCTTCCTCTTCCTCAATTCTCCTAGGAGTAGACACCTTACTGGGCACAGGCGGAGGGTTGAGGGAGTATTCTCTTGAATCAAAGAGGTCAAAGGCCTTTTCTTCTCTGGCCTTTGCCCCGTCGCCCATCTCACCACACTGCTTGCCCTCCTCTTTTTCAGCATCTGTCAATATTTTCACAATTTGTTCATGCAAACCACTTAAATGTTGGCGGGCCTCTCCCTGTGGGAGACTCAGTCCTCGCCAATAAGCCTCGGGCAGATCCCCTAGCTCATCCTGCAGCTTCCCCTACTCCTGCCGTCCAAAGCTGGCCACCTGTTCCAGCTCTTCTACTGGATAAATTGACTTCTTCTCAGATTTCATCACATAGTCACCTCTGAGTCTTAGCCATCACACAGGCATTTGGGCAGCATACGGTGGTGGCTGATCTGTTCCCCGAACCAGCTTCTTTTTCTGTTCAAGCTGTTCTTTGACATATTTGACCGTCTTCTCTCATAGCAGTTTTGCATGATTGATAAACAATTGGATGACAGCGAGTTCTCTTTCGCGCTTTGCAGACTTACCTTTGGCCTTATGGTTCTTTATAACCACTTCCATTTCGCGACATTGATTGAGTTTGAATGTTCCATCTTGTGGCCAGGGTGACAGGAAATTTTGTGTTCTGCTGTTCCACTTTCGTGATAAGTTGTCAATTTCCTCGGTGAGCAAAGGGTTTTGCTTACCTAAAACCACCACTGGAGACGTGTTCTTCAGTTTTCCAGACTCCATGGCCCTGCTGGGTTATGTTATATGTCTGTAGCAAAATATCTATGTATTTATATGCCACTGCACTGTGGAATGAATGACAACACCCCAAAATTCAAATGATATGAACAGCTTAATGGGATATGAAAAACTTAAATGGATAAATATGAAAGTGCAGATGAACAGCTGCAACCAAAAAACAAACTTAATTACTTAAAGCAACTCTGCTATGTTAGAGCTGCTGTTCTAGCTTTCTCAATCCTCCCTGTAGTCTAAACCTTAATGAACATAAATGTGCGTATATTGTAAATATAAATGTGCATATAAGTCTAAAGGAACAAATACAATATGTGCCAATTAGCAAAAATAGAGAAAATAGACTTTTATTTTATCCATCAGCTGCTTTAACTCACTTCCCCCTTTCAATCTTATTTGAGCTGCTCTCCCCTGTCTGTGCTCCTCTGCACGTCACACAAGCAGCTCTCACAGGAACCACTGTAGGGTGGGGGGAGGTGGAGCCACAGCCCATAGCAGGCCACCACTTCCAGTATATCCCAGAGTGTATCTCGACGCTATTGGCCAGCCACGTGGAATCCCAAATGAGTTCAAAGCCAGGCATGAGATTGCATCAGGGTTCGAGTCTATTTTACCCTGGATAACCGCTAATAAAAACACTGAGTGGATAAGCTACATTTTTTACAATCAACAGTGATTCATTAACCACACAGATGAGGCTCTAGGTGCATTAGGAGAGCAGGTGAGTGCTACAAGTGCTGTGTCCTGGCAGAACCGACAAGCGCTTGATTGGATTTTAGCAGAAAAAGGAGGTGTGTGTGTGCTCTCATAGGAGAGTACTGCTGTACGTATATACCAGGACATACAGCTCCTGAGGGAGCTTTCACGGAGGCTATGAGAAAGCTTAGGGATTTAAGGTCTGAAGTGAAGGATAATGCTGGTAAGAATAATAACATGGGTTGGATCAACTGGTTAGTGAATACCACCAGTGGCTGGAAACAAGGTCTGGTTAGATTAGTGGTAATTGTCTTTATTGGAGTAGTGGCCATGAGTTTTGTTGTTGCCTTCCTGTGATGAGGTCAGTGATACTTAGAGCAGTTGAGAGAAAAAAACTGCAGATGGTAATGATGGCACAGGAAGTGAAGCAGAATGAAGCTGCAACAGAGCTTGAAACAGATTGGCTGGACATCAGAGGACAAGACGGAGAAGAGCTCTACCAGGTGGCGACCGAGTGAAACTGCAGGAGGATGAGCTGACGACAGACAATGGATGTCATCACATCACATCTTCATATATTCAAATTACAGATGAATCAATTACATATAATCATTTTTACACATTTATTATCCAATCACATATTGCTGAGTATTTTCATTTAATCATTTTCATTTTATTTCAGCAGATTATTGCAGAATTATGAGTAGGAGATTTTTCTGAGGTGTAGGTGTTTATGTGTAATGGAACTATATTACAGCATGTTACAGTATGAGCTACAGTAAACATTACAGAATATTTACATGCTAGTTTAAGCATATTACTCATGTTTATGACGTGTTATATTTTGAATCTTACTATGTCTGTTTTCTGTTTACTCTCAGATCCAATGCAGGCCCTTTTTGGCGATTGCCCGCGAAAAGGCATCGAGCCAGGATGCCTGGGGGTCACTCGGGAATTTTCCTTCACCAGAGAAAGTCAAATGAATGACTCAAACGACACTAATGTTCCAAAATTAATGTTTGTAAAGGTTTTTTGCCCGAGTCTGCATGTTAAGTCTTGATGGAAAGATTTGTGTTAAACTGTCAGGAAGTGTTTGCATTGAAGCTGTTTGTTTTACAGTACAGACATGTGTACAATTAAACCTGTGTTGTTATGTGTGGGAGAAGGGGGATCACCTGGTCGGTTATTCTTTCTTTTCTATGACTGTTTATTTTCAGTGTTATATGTTAAATAGGGAAATTAGCAAATTAGAAATTAGAATAGAGAGTTTTGCCATATTACAGTAGTACTTCTTGTGCTTACGAGCATGTTTTTTAGAGTGTGGGGAGTTGATTTAGTGTAGAATTGTTCTGTTAGATCAAAAAGTCTCTGTAATAAAAAGTTGATCTCTATTCTTCCTTTGTATGCGGTAGGAAGATAATGTTTAAGGTTACTGTTTGATTAGTAATTTGTAGTGTTACTTGAGCTTACTGATTAGTATCAGGAAGTGATGTATTCAGGCGTTTGTGTGTTTATGAATGTTCTTGTTAATTTCTTGTCATTTTTCTGTATGTGTTTGCTTTAGTGTGTTTATGAGTTCCATAGTTCTTAAAACTACAGGAAGAGGCGATTCTGTAGTGGTTAAAGCAAACTGAATATAATCAGAATAGGATCAGAATATAGTTAATATTAGTTAATGCACAACATGTAGTATGGTCAGGGTGAACTTTCTGCTCTGCTTTCTGTCCTCTGCAAGGATGTTGGGCACCAAACTTCCTGTTGTTTAGCACAGTGTGCAAGGGGGTTCGCAAAAATAGAGAAGTGTAAGCAGGGTGGGGGCGCGGTTGAACGTCAACATCTGGACAATCACAGGAAGTAGGGAATGGCCATATAGTTAGAGTTGATCAGGCGTGTGTGTGATGACCCGAGGGCAAGACTAGAACCTGTGACTGACAGCCTGACTTCCTCTGCAGAGGCCCAGACTGACACAGGTGATTCTGTTTCTCGCTCTCTCAATCATAATCATAAAATACTGTTCAATAAATGATAATTGGCACTGCAGTGATTCTCCCTGTGTATTGATTCTTGCAACCACAATATTAAAGTCGCCTACTATGATTATTTTATCTGTACTAAGCACTAAATCAGACAGAAAGTCTGAGAATTCAGTTAAAAATTCTGAATAAGGAGCAGGTGGACGGTATACAATAACAAACAGAACAGGCTTTTGAGATTTCCAGTTTGGGTGTGAGAGATTCAGAGTGAGGCTTTCAAATGATTTATAACTATCGTATTTTCCGCGAGAGAGCACACTCGGCTTGTGTGCCAGTATCTATGCGCCTATCACTACTGTACGACTGAAAATGTAAACATCAACTTTAGGGCTGTTGCTAACGATTATTTTTCTGTCGAATAATCTAACAATCATTTTTTCGATTAGTCGAATAATCGTTTTGTTTATATATATATAAATTTAAGAAAATTAAAAATTTCCAGCCATTGGTCACTTATTTCAAACTTTTCAAATTTTTTATTAAAATGAAAGTTTCTCTTAACTGTACAGAACACACAGTATATAAATAAAATTATAAAATAAATAAAACTAGTAAAATCAAAACAAAACTTGAATTCAAGTTAAATATTGAAAAAACAGATGAACCAAGTAAATTTAATCTTTCTGGAAGAACACAAATTGTTACTTGTAAGTGAAAAGCAAATAGTGAAACCAAATTGTTAAATTTGCATA
Organism: Monopterus albus; assembly: GCF_001952655.1. Taxonomy (NCBI): domain Eukaryota; kingdom Metazoa; phylum Chordata; class Actinopteri; order Synbranchiformes; family Synbranchidae; genus Monopterus; species Monopterus albus. The sequence continues at coordinate 84,115 of NW_018128401.1, forward strand.
ACATTTTTGAAACCTTTTAAAACGGTAATTGCTGTCAAACAAGTTAATCAACTGAACTGTCAGTAACACATCCAAGCACAGAACATAATGTCCACTTCTTTCTCTCCCCTCCCTCTTTCATTTCTTTCCTCCTTCTTGCCTTCTCTACATCATCTTTCTCTTGTTCTCTCTTATTTACTACTCCACCTAGGCATTACTATGGAGGAAGGTGAGCATGGCCACATGCTCTGGGGTCAGGCTTGCTCTTTTTTTTTTTGTCACAATGTTCCCAGCATCTGAAAAAAGGCGTTCAGATGGAGTAGATGTAGCAGGGACAGCGAGGTATGATTTGGCCAGATGTGTGAGGTTGGGGAACTTGCTGCATTGTCCTTCCACCATTGGAGAGTGACATGTGACTCCCAAATATGCCTCAGTGGCAATACTTGTCCAAGCATCAGTAGTGTGTGATTTTTGATGAAGCATTTTTAATTTCTTCTTTCACTCTCTCAACTGTAGCCTCATATTTTTT
>NW_018128401.1:85178-87375 GCF_001952655.1 Monopterus albus
ATGATAAACCACCCAGCTTCATCCTTAGTACTTTGATAATATTCTTTATTCTTGGGCTTCCACTGGTTTTCATCTTGTTTACTTACATATATATCGGCTATGCTTTGACTAAAGTGGCCACAGTTTATGAGAGAGTGAAGGCTTTTAAAACCTGCACAGCTCATCTTTCATTAGTGGCAATATTTTTCCTCCCATCTATAATAGCTGTTACTTCTACAGGAGTTCTGCATCCAAATGCCAGGATTGTAAATCTGTCTTTGACCTCTGCTTTTCCACCATCACTGAACCCAATCATTTATGTTCTGCAGACACAAGAAATCAAAGAATCTGTTAAAAAGTTGTTTAAAATCAGAAAACAGTCCAAAATTGAAGCAAGATTTTAACAGTACTGCAAATATTTTGTTGTTTTCGGTTATTTTTTTAATAATTTGCATTAAAATAAAACAAGCATTACTAATGTTAGCTTTAAAAAAACAAGAGAAATGTATGAAAAGTGCTTTTGTACCCAATAATGAAGTAACCATTGTTTTATGACTATTGATATAAAAATAATTTTAACAAAGTACAAAACAACAATAAAAGCTAGACCACACAATAATATCACACTTTGAGTGAGAATTTAATGAACAAAGATAGCAACTGATAATGTTCTTCATATGAATGTTCATAGTTTCTTAGTTGTTTTTATGATAGCTTGCATCAAATTACTTACAGAAATTGAACATTGCTAATATTTTAAAAGGGAATTTGAAATGAATGCTTTTGAATGTGTTTATCTGCAATGAAATTTGAAAAACTTTGGTGACCTTGTTCCACACAGTCACAATCTAAATTCTGTCGTTGGAAATAAAGGTTTGTGCAAATGCAAACCCTCACAGACACGTGTCATGATGTTTAAATCAGTTATCAGCAAAACAGTTTGGTTTGGGTTTATTTGTGACTAAAGATGTTTTGCTCCAACATTTTGACAAAATAATGGAGGATTCAGTACAGCCTGCTTTGTATCTAGAAGTTTATTACATAATTGTTTTGATGAAAAATAAAAGCATATAGTGAAGGTTAATTTCATGTTTATAAAATAAATGAAAAATAATTTACTTTAACCAAGTGTTGTGATGTGTCTTAGTATCACAAAGCTTTCTATCTACATGTAGAAAACTTTTAGCTTTTATTTTATGGCTTACGCTAAGAAAACTATTACTGTGTGCACATTTATGGTCATAAATATGTTATATGTAAAAAATGAGTTTTCTTTATTTAATTTATTTGACACATTGATTAACATCAAAGATGTGTGAGTTATCCAAAAAGCTCATTTTCACCTTTAAGTCAATGTGCAGGGTGATGTTACAATTCAAACAATCACAAACAATTACTTACTGTTAGACAAAGTATAATAGAATAAAGAATAGAATATATGTTTGTCATTATATCCAGTACAGCAAAATTAAAAAGACATGTAGTTGGTCCGGCAATCACACACTAATATACACACACAATAATAAAATAATAAAACAAATAATAAATAATAAAACGTGCACACCACCATACTTTCTCACACTCATCAACTGCACAAACCTTGTTGTGCTGAAACTATGAATGAGTGAATATCTCACATCAGATTAGTTTAGCTGAACTGAGTCTAGATATCGCTGTCAGGTGTTAGCGTGATTTTTATTTTACACACTTATGAATGGTTTTATTTTATAGCACACATAAGTATACATACTTACATGTCACAGAGATGTTTATGTAGTTACTTTTCACCCAATTATATGTTCACTAAAATAAGGGGAAAATAAGTTTCTGTAGGAGACATTGAAAACTTGTGCGATATTGCAGGCTCTTGTGATTAAAAGTCTAGTGCACTGAGTGGCTTTCCAGGGTCTAATCATCCCACAGGCTTTCATTAGATTTGTTGCCTTTTCTAAAAGAGCTCATTATTCCCTCTGAGCCTTGAAGCCAGGGGAGTTGGGGTTTGATAAGATACTAAGATTTACACCAAGGTTATGGTCAGATGTTGGTCTAGAAGAAACAGCTGCCAAGTAAAATAGCTGATTTCATGCACACACAGGCAGTGCCAGGTATTCCTCCTTCTCTAAAATGCTTGTGTGTGTCAAAGCACAGAGACTTAGATAACAGGAAAACAAGTCCAGGTGCAGTCTCAGGGTTGCCGAGATGACTGTTTGCAAGAAGC
>NW_018128401.1:87541-100727 GCF_001952655.1 Monopterus albus
ATGGTTTAGTCCCCCTCACCAGGAGGGTGAGGGAGAACTGAGGTAGGACTCAAGAGTGCAGACCCAGGTGCTAGTAAAAAAAAGGTGGTTTAATGGTGTAGACAAAGAAAGAGAGGTAATATATAGTACTGAACCAGGGTAGGGCAGAGATGGCTGAGGAGACCAGGACGAGCAGATGAGTAGACAGAACAATGGCAGGAACAAGGAGAATTAGAGAACTAGGACGGACAGGTGAGTAAACAGAACAACCAGGAGGATTAGTAAATGCCGTCAGGGGAGTAGCGAACGAAAAAAAGAAATCAACAGCACAGGAACTGTCAGCGCGAAAATCAAACAGACGTATCACACATACCAGGAATACAGGTATGTCTACAGGTATTTCGGTATAGTGCTCCGGCAAAGACGAAGCATCTGCCAGAGGTTTAAATAAAGGAGCAGGTAATCATAGGAATGCACCTCAGCTGTGCGCACCGACAAATGAGTCACTCGTTACCGAATGCAGCACAGCTAAGGTGCCGATCCCGCAGGTCGAGAGAGAGAAAGGAGGAAGAGAGCTAGGCGGCGCCGAGTGGACCTGACATCAGATTAGTTTAGCTGAACTGAATCTAGATATCACTGTCAAGTACAAGCTATTTTTGAATCTACTTGTTTTCGTCTTAACTGATCTGTGAACTGTTGCTGTCAGTCAAATGGTAAACACATGGTGACCAGGATGAGAGGTGTCTCTTATGATATTCTGTGCTTTTTTGAGACAATGGGAACTGTGTAGTTCTTCCAACGTAGAGAGAGGGCAGCCAACAATCTTCTGGGCCATATTACGTAATGACTTTGGAGTGATTTCCTCTGAGCCCCCGTCCAGCTGCTGTACCGCACTCACATGCAGTACATTAATATGCTCTCTATTGAGCACCAATAAATGGATACCAGCAGTCTCTGACTGATATTATCCTTCCTGAACACACTCAGAAAGTACAGTCTCTGCTGAGCCTTCTTATTTATCTGACTTGCTTCACTGGTATATGCCTACACGTTCTTTGAGGTCAGCTAATCAGTTTCTTTTGAGTGTGCCCAGAACAAAGTGCACTTAGAAGTGATCGTGCTTTTGCGGCTGCTGCTCCCAAATTATGGAATGATTTACCGCTGCCCATCGGACAAGCCTCTTCTTTGCCAGCTTTTAAGACCCTTTTGAAAACTCATTTATTCTCGTTGGCTTTTTGATATTTTAGATTGGTGTTTATTTTTAATGTATGTTGTTATTTACACTGTACAGCACTTTCGTTGTTTTTAGTGCTTTATAAATAAAGTTGGAATGGAATATATGCTCTGCTGACTGATAATGGTACTATATAAAAGACCACTAGCCGAATTAGCATTTGCATCTGGTGGTATATACACGGCTGTTAACATGACCGCAGAGAACTCTCTCAGAAGGGCCTGCATTTAACTGTCATAGACTCCAGGTCCAAGGAGCAGTGACTATCTACCATCACTGTATTGGTACTGCAGCGTGTTCAACCTTAAAGTATGACTTTGTTAATAATTTTACCCAACAGTACACCAGTTGTTATTGATGTACACACAAAGCCCCCCTCCTCTGCTCTTACCAGAGTCCCTTGTCCTGTCATGTCGCTATACAGTGTAGTCTACTATCTCAATAGCAGAGTCCGTAATGTATGGATGAAGCCAAGTCTCCATTATTAAGAGAATGCAACTGTCCTTCCCAAAGTCATTAGTAGCAATAGGCTATAGCATATGACAGATGGTGGCGCACATACAGTAGTTGCAGTGGCTCCTTGCTTTTCGTGTTGGTGTCTGTAATTAAATATATACATTATGTCACAATTTGATGTCTAAAAAAAATTTTGATGTCAGAAGTCATAAAAATAAAAAAGCATTTGTGTTCAACAAGGAGAATTTGCACCCACAAAGTGAAGCAAGCATATGTTAGTGGCATATGTTGAAAATCCACAAAGGATCAGGCATTGACGCTATTAGTCATGAACTCAGATGAGTGCCGCTCCTCTTTTTAACCACTCCAGTTAAAGCTCAGCACAGCTTCATCATCACAAAAAGAACAGGATACAGACACAGCAAAGAGGACATCTGTCTACATTTATCACTGTGCTGCTGACAGAGAACACATCAGTAAGCAGAACAAGCAGCAGGCAAACAAGCAAGAGGCTGACAAACAAGAAGTCAGACAAGTTTTACAATGAACTTTGTCAATTCAGATCTTGACAAGAACAATAGCTTTGTTCGTCCTGCATATTTTATAATAAGTGGTTTTTCTGGCATCCCAAATATCAAGTATTATTATGTCTTTCTTTTTTTACTGTTTATAGTTTCAGTGATGGGAAACACAGGTGTGATGGTAATAATATGCTTGGATCAGAATCTGAGAGCTCCAAAATATATTGCAGTTTTTAATCTAGCATTCGCCGACTTGTTTGGTAGCTCTGCTTTGTTGCCAAAGGTTCTTGACATTTTCCTTTTTGACCATCCCTACATCTCCTACAATGATTGCTTGGCATTTCTTTTCTTCTATTACACCTTATTTTTCATGCAACCTCTGAATCTGGTTGCACTTGCCTATGACAGAATGATAGCCATCATCTTCCCACTGCACTATCATGTGATTGTGACCCACAGGTTCATGTTTTCTTTAATCGCCTTTTTCTGGTTCCTTGCCATTGCTATTACACTGACTTTAGTCAGCCTTCTCACCAGACATTCTTACTGTAGGTTTGTGGTTATTACCAGCTATTTCTGTGACTATAGTGAGATATACCGTCTGGCTTGAGCATCATCTTTAGTGCTTTAGTAACAGTTCTTATTCTTTGGCTTCCACTGGTTTTCATCTTGTTTACTTACCTATATATTGGCTATGCTTTAACTAAAGTGGCCACAGTTCATGAGAGAGTGAAGGCTTTTAAAACTTGCATAGCTCATCTTTCATTAGTGGCAATCTTTTTCTTCCCATTATTAATAGTTGCTACTCTTACAGGAGGAATGCATCCAAATGCCAGGATTGTAAATCTTTCTTTGACCTCTGCTTTTCCCCCGTCACTGAACCCAATCATTTATGTTCTGCAGACAAAAGAAATCAAAGAATCTGTAAAAAAGTTGTTTAAAGTGAGAAGAGAGTCCAAAATTGCAATAAGAATTTAACACTGTTTGTTAATGTTTTCGGTTATTTGTATAAAATAAGTCAAAGAAGCATTACTAATATTAGAGCTTTAAAAAACGAGAAATGTATGAAAAATGTTTTTGTATACAACAATGAAGTAACAGTTGTTTTATGACAATTATTGAAGCTCAAATATTTTTACCAAAGTACAGTACAAGAATAAAAGCTAGACCACACAATATCACACTTTGAGTGAGAATGTAATGAACAAAGAAAGCAACTGATATTGTTCTTCATATGAATGTTTATAGTTTCTTACTTGTCTTTGTGATAGTTTGCATCAAATTTCCTACAGAAATTCAACATTGCAAATATTTTAAAAGGGAATTTGAAAAGAAAATTTTACCTATCATAACAGAACATCCTATAACTGTATTTTTATTACTTATATTCAAAATCAAAATAACTTGTAGTCTGTGCTTTTTAATGTTATCTGCTAAGAAATTTGAAAAGCTTTGGTGACCTTGTTCCACACAGAGTCACAGCCTAAGTTATGTCATCAAAAATAAAGGTTTGTGCAAATTCAAACCCTCACAGACACGTGTCATGATGTTTAAATCAGTTATCAGCAAAACAGTTTGTGTTTATTTGTGATTAAAGATGTTTTGCTCCAACATTTTGACAAAATAATGGAGGATTCAGTACAGCCTGCTTTGTATCTAGAAGTTTATTACATAATTGTTTTGATGAAAAATAAAAGCATATAGTGAAGGTTAATTTCATGTTTATAAAATAAATGAAAAATAATTTACTTTAACCAAGTGTTGTGATGTGTCTTAGTATCACAAAGCTTTCTATCTACATGTAGAAAACTTTTAGCTTTTATTTTATGGCTTACGCTAAGAAAACTATTACTGTGTGCACATTTATGGTCATAAATATGTTATATGTAAAAAATGAGTTTTCTTTATTTAATTTATTTGACACATTGATTAACATCAAAGATGTGTGAGTTATCCAAAAAGCTCATTTTCACCTTTAAGTCAATGTGCAGGGTGATGTTACAATTCAAACAATCACAAACAATTACTTACTGTTAGACAAAGTATAATAGAATAAAGAATAGAATATATGTTTGTCATTATATCCAGTACAGCAAAATTAAAAAGACATGTAGTTGGTCCGGCAATCACACACTAATATACACACACAATAATAAAATAATAAAACAAATAATAAATAATAAAACGTGCACACCACCATACTTTCTCACACTCATCAACTGCACAAACCTTGTTGTGCTGAAACTATGAATGAGTGAATATCTCACATCAGATTAGTTTAGCTGAACTGAGTCTAGATATCGCTGTCAGGTGTTAGCGTGATTTTTATTTTACACACTTATGAATGGTTTTATTTTATAGCACACATAAGTATACATACTTACATGTCACAGAGATGTTTATGTAGTTACTTTTCACCCAATTATATGTTCACTAGTTTTTACCGTGATGTTATATGAAGAGTGGACAGTAAATGTTTTGATCTTGCTACGACCACTTCATTGACTACGGTTTAACTCGGTGTTAAGTCACAGTATCAACACGCTGCACAAGAACACTAAATGCCAAGAAAACTATTACAGTGTGCACATTTATGATCATGAATATGTTAAATGTAAAAGCATAAAAAAATGAGTTTTCTTCCTTATTTATTTGACACATTGATTACCATCAAAATGTCAGTTACACAAAAAGCTAATTTTCAGCTTTAAGTCAATGTGTAGGGTGATGTTACAATTCAAACAAGCACAAAAAATTACCTACTATTAGACAAAGTAGAACAGAATATATGTTTATCATTATATCCAGTTCAGTGAAATTAAAAAGCCATCTAGTTGGTGCAGCAATCACACACTAACATACACACACAATAATAAAATAATAAAACAAATAAATAATAAAAGAAGCACACCACCATACCTTCTCACACTTATCAACTGCACAAATTTGTTGGTCTATCAATGAGTATTCCCTCAGTGGGAATATCTACTTGTCCTCATCTTAACTCATCTATATTGTCTGCCTGACCGCAACAGTTCAGATGGTGACCAGAATGAGAGGTGTGTCTTATGATATTCTGTGCTTTTTTGAGACAACGGGAACTGTGTAGTTTTTCCGATGTAGAGAGAGGGCAGCCAACAATCTTCTGGGCCATATTAATGACTCTCTGGAGTGATTTTTTTCTGAGCCCCCATCCAGCTGGTGTACCACACTCACATGCAGTACATTAATATGCTCTCTTTTGAGCACCAATAAATGGATACCAGCAGTCTCTGAGTGACATTATCCTTCCTGAGCACACTCAGAAAATGCAGTCTCTGCGGAGCCTTTTTCAGCAGCTCAGAGGTATTCACACTCCAGGTCAAATCTTCCTCAATGTGGACTCCCAGAAAATGGAACTCTGCCACCCTCTGCAGCAGTCCCAGTTAATGATTAGTGATGGAATGTCCATTTTCCTCTTTCTATAGAATATTATAAGCTCCTTGGTCTTTGAGGTGTTAATGAACAGGTTGGTCCTCTGCCCTACTCTATAGGCCGCTCCACCTCATCCCTGTAGGTAAAGTCAAGTCAATCAGTCTTTATTGTCATTATGCATAGCACAACGAAATTTCTTCTGACAGCTCTCTGCTTAAAAGACACATTGTTTACATAAATAACACAAAAATTGTACAGTCCATATAAAATATGAACAGATCAAAATGAAAATGTATGGGACCTAATCAGGTCAACAGCATATTAGAATATAGTCACATTCTAAAGTGCAGCTCAGTGCAAATCTCAGTCTTTAAGAAGAAATGTAAGCATGTGTGTGCATCTGCAGGAGTCCAGTATTATATACAGCCTGTGGGGGTAGGTTGTGTGTATGTGTGTGTGTGAGACTAGGGGTTAGAGGGGTGATTGATTTCACAGCTCTGGGGAAGAAGCTGTGTCTCAGTCTGTTTTAGCCTTTATATTCCTGTACCGTTTCCTGGAGGGAAGAGGCACAAACAGACTGTTGCCTGAGTGGCTGGGGTCTACAGCAATCCCTCTGGCCCTCCTCTGGATCCAATTATAGTGAGTCCAGATCTAGAAGAGGACTCCCTACAATGCCCTGAGCTGTTCTCACCACCTGGGTCAAGTCCTTTCTGTCCTGTGCAGTGCAGCTCCCATACCACACTGTCACACTGAGACAGAGGATGCTCTCTACTGTAGAAATTTGCAAGCAACTGAGAGGAAAGTCCAGCGCGTTTCAGCTTCCTGAGGAAGCCTTTGCTGGGCTTTCTTCACTAGGTAGGATGTGTTCAGAGACCAGGTCAGGTCAGACGTGATGTGGATGCCCAGGAACTTGATGTTATCCACTTGCTCTACCACCTCCCCATGTATGAGAGGAGGAGCATGTTTTGTCTTCCTGGACCTCCTATAATCCACAATGACTTCCTTAGTCTTGTTGGTGTTCAGGACAAGATTGTTATCTGAACACCACCTTGTCAGGTGCTGGTCTTCCTCTCTGTAGTGAGTCTCATCATTGTCTGAGATGAGACCCACGACGGTGTTGTCGCCTGCGAACTTCACAACTGTATTTGTGGGGTGAATGGCATAACAGTCATGGGTAAACAGAGTGAAGAGAACTGGGCTGAGCACACAGCCCTGTGGTGTGCCTCTGTTCAGGAACAGTGTCGATGATGTGCAGCTTCCGATTATCACTATCTGAGGCCTATTAGTGAGAAAGTCTTTAATCCAATGATACATCATTGCAGGCATTCCCAGATTGCACATTTTCAATGCCAGTTTTTCTGGGATTACAGTATTAAATGCCGAACGGAAGTCAACAAATAGTATCCTGACATAAGTGTTAGGATGCTCCAGGTGGGACAGGGCTGTCTGTAATACTATTGAGACAGCATCCTCTGTTGATCGGTTCTCTCTGCAAGCAAACTGATGGCTGTCCAGACCACCAGGGATGATGTCCTTGATGTGCTTTAGGACGATCCTCTCAAAGCACTTCATGATTACTGGTGTCAGATTAACAGGGTGGTGATCGTTCAGGCAGGTGACAGCTGATTTCTTGGGTGCAGGCACAATGATGGAGGACTTGAGGCACACGGGGACTGAAGCAAGATGCAGGGACAGAGTAAAAACGTCCAGGAAAACTCCTGCCAGTTGGTCAGCACATAGCTTCAGAATCCGGCCTGACACCCTGTTTGGTTCTGCAGCTTGGGCCAGTCAGATCATGCGTTCCTGCTTTTAATCACTGCATATGCTTCCCTCAAGAAAACTGCTCCAATTAATACGAAGATTGTTAGAACTTGGCCTGAGGGTGCTTCTCAGCAGCTGCAGGACTGTTTCGCCAGGACTTGCCCCGCTGCATAATTGTATTCGCGATGTCAAGCAGTGGTTGTCACAGAACTTCCTTCATTTAAATGAGAGCAAGACTGAATACATTGTTTTTCGCTTTGATCCAGCCACCATTGTATTGACCTTAGGTCCTTCAGCCCCTTCATTCACGGATACTGTGAAAAATCTTGGCGTGATACTTGACAGCGGCCTAAATTTCGATAAGCAGATCAGGTCCATGGTTAAATCTAGCTTTTTTCACCTAAGACTCCTAATAAAGGTAAAGCCCTCCTTATCGCACGAAGACTTAGAAAAAGCTATCCATGCTTTTATCACCTCGCGACTTGACTACTGTAATGCCCTCTATGTGGGAATTTCTCAGTCTCTTCTCCGAAAGCTTCAACTGGTCCAGAATGCTGTGGCTCGACTGTTGTCGAACACCCCCAGGTATGCCCACATCACCCCCGTTCTTCTCTCGCTACATTGGTTGCCAGTACAATTTAGAATTGACTTCAAGGTGCTACTATTTGTATTTAAGTCTATAAATGGCCTTGCTCCTCCATACCTGTCTGATCTTCTGTCTATTTATGTTCCACGCAGAGCTCTGCGCTCCTCAGAACATCAGTCCTTGGTTGTCCCACGGTCTTGATACAAAAAATGTGGGGACCGTTTTTTTGCTTTGTATGGCCCCAGACTCTGGAATTCTCTATTGCCAGAGCTACGGTTCATAACCAAGCTGGTGGTTTTTAAGTCAACTCTAAAAATCCACCTTTTTAGACAGGCCTTTGGTGTTTAACCCGTCTTACCTCCTCTGAAGAGACATTTTTAACTTGTTGTTTTATTCTAGTTGCATCCTGATATGGAAGTTTTTTACTGTTTCTGCCTTAAAATTCTGTGTTTTATTTTGTTTAAGTTTTATTGCTTTAGTAGTGGGTTTTTTTTTTAGCAATTATACATGTTCTGCTGTGAAGCACTCTGGGCTCTGCTGAAGTTGTAAAGTTTTAATATTATTTATTATTATGTTGTAAAGAGCCCTGTCACCAGACCTAAAAGCAATGGTCCTTTCCTTCAGAAGCTGCTGGACTTCCCAAGTCATCCAGGGCTTCCGATTTGGATAGACCCGGCACTGCGACAGTGTCTTTGCAGTACCTAATATAGCACAGAACACTGTCCATGAACATCTCCAGGTCCCGATGTTCAAAAACATCTCAGTTGGTCCTGGCGAAACAGTCCTGCAGCTGCTGAGAAGCACCCTCAGGCCAAGTTCTAACAATCTTCGTATTAATTGGAGTAGTTTTCTTGAGGGAAGCATATGCAGTGATTAAAAGCAGGAACACATGATCTGACTGGCCCAAGTACAATAATGGTCTAGCCCTGTAGCCTGTCTTAATGTGAGAATAAACCCTGTCCAGTGTGTTAGCACATTTTATGCGTTGATAGAATTTGGGTAGCACTGCCTTCAAGTCCACATGATTAAAGTCCACTGCTATAATGTGCACAGCATCGGGATACAGTATATGCTCTGCTGACTGCTAATGATACCATATAAAAGATCACTAGCCAAATTAGCATTTCCATCTGGTGGCATATACACAGCTGTTAACATGACCACAGAGAACTCTCTCAGAAGAGCCTGCATTTAACTGTCATAAACTCTAGGTCCAAGGAGCAGTGACTATCTACCATCACTGTATTGGTACACCAGTTGTTATTGATGTACACACAAAGCCCCCCTCCTCTGCTCTTACCAGTCACTTGTCCTGTCATGTTGCTGTACAGTGTAGCCCACTATCTCAATAGCAGAGTTTGTAATATATGGATGAAGCCAAGTGTCCATTATCAACAGAATGTAACTGTCCTTCCCAAAGTTGTTGAACTCCAAAACATTGCAGTTTTTAATCTAGCATTCACCGACTTGTTTGGTAGCTCTGCTTTGTTGCCAGAGGTTTTTGACATTTTCCTGTTTGACCATCCCTACATCTCCTACAACAACTCCCTTACATTTTTTTTCTTCTATTACACCTTATTTTTCATGCAACCTCTGAATCTCGTTGCACTTGCCTATGACAGAATGATAGCCATCATCTTCCCACTGCACTATCATGTGATTGTGACCCACAGGTTCATGCTTTCTTTAATCGCCTCTTTCTGGCTCTTCACCATTACTGTTACACTGACTGCAGTCGGCCTTCTCACCAGACATTCTTACTGTAGGTCTGTGGTTATTAACAGCTAGTTCTGTGACTATAGTGAGATATACTGTCTGGCTTGTGATGATAAAACACCCAGCTTCATCATCTTTAGTGCTTTGTTAACAGTTCTCATTCTTTGGCTTCCACTGGTTTTCATTGTGTTCACTAAGGAGAATGTGGGCCCATGAGAGCAAAGCAAGCATATGTTAGAGCAAATACAAGTGTCATATGTTGAAAAGCCACAAAGGATCAGGCTTTGACACTATTAGTCATGAACTCAGATGAGAGCCGCTCCTCTTTTTAACCACTCCTGTCAGAACAGTTAAAGCTTGCCACAGCTTCATCATCACAAAGAGGATGCAGACACAGCAAAGAGGACATCTGTCTACATTTATCCCTGTACTGCTGACAGAGACACTTCAGCAATGAGGTTATATAATTTTAACAAAGTACAAAACAATAAAAGCTAGACCACACAATAATATCACACTTTGATTGAGAATGTAATAAACAAAGAAAGCAAATGATAATGTCCTTCATATTGTAAGATTTGAGTCTTATAGACTAGTTACTTTATAAGCTTTAGTTACTTCTCATACCTTTAGTTACCTTTCATAACTTTATTTTCCTTGTCTATACATATTACAGCTGTATTGATGATTGTCTAGAACTACTGAGCTTTGGTTATTTTAATACATTTATTCCCCTTGCTTATATATCTTATAACTGTAATGAAGTAGAATCTGCTTACTTTGAATGCTGTAACTTCTGTAGAGACTAGATGTCTGCATCTCTTTGTGACCAGATAGCCTATTTACATTTTAACAGAGCCCTGCTAGCCCGTTTCACACCCACACCACACCTAGACCCACATAACATATCCCAAGTTCTGCCTCACCAGGGGGTGTCTTACACACACAAGGGGGCTACAACCTGAGTGACACACACACACACACACACATACCTAGACTTTACCACATTCTAACAAGGGGGAGCTTTGGTTCACAAGAAATAGACAATAAGATCAAAAAGCTGTTGAAGGTTGCACCCCTGTCCAGGGCAGAGCAGCCCAAGAAGATAAAATGTATTGTAAGAACTTAATTCGGGGTTCAGTGGTTGGAACTCCTGCGGGAGCTCTGTCTCTCTGACCCCAGCGCTGTAATGACTTCACTGTGCTCAGACTTTGAGTAAACTTTTTGTTGATTTTAAACAGTCCCCTCCTGTCTTCACTTCTCGTGCTTCCAACAAAAGAATTGGGTTAATTTCTAACAATATGAATGTTTATAGTTTCTTAGCAGTTTGTGTGATAGTTTGCATTAAATTGCCTACAGAAATTCAACATTACCAATGTTTTAAAAGGGAATTTGAAAAGAAAATTAAACATATAACAGAACATCCTATAACTGCATTTTTATTACTTGTATTCAAAAACTAAACTTGTAGTTTGTGCTTTTGAATTTTTTTTTAAATTTGAAAAACTTTGGCGACCTTGTTCCACACAGTCACAGCCTAAGTTTTATGTTGTCACAAATAAAGGTTTGTCCAAATTCAAACCCTCACAGAGATGTGTCATAATGTTTAGCCACTCCTCTTTTTAACCACTCCTGTCAGTACGGTTAAAGCTTGCCACAGCTTCATCATCACAAAGAGAACAGGATACAGACACAGCAAAGATGACATCTGTCTACATTCATCACTGTGCTGCTGACAGAGACACATCAGTAAGCAGAACAAGCAGCAGGCAAACAAGCAAGAGGCTGACCGACAAGAAGTCAGACAAGTTTTACCATGAACTTTGTCAACTCAGATCTTGACAAAAACATCACCTTTGTTCATCCTGCATATTTTATAATAAGTGTTTTTTTCTGGCATCCCAAATATCAAGTATTATTATGTGTTTCTCTTTTTGCTTTATACTGTATAATTTAGGTGATGGGAAACACAGTTGTGATGGTAATAATATGCTTGGATCATGCCTTGAGAACTCCAAAATGTATTGCAGTTTCAAACCTGGTATATACAGACCTGCTTGGTAGCTCTGCTTTGTTGCCAAAGGTTCTTGACATTTTCCTGTTTGACCATCTCTACATCTCCTACGACGACTGCTTTACATTCATGTTTTTCTGCTACACCTGCAGTGCAATGCAGGCTCTTAACCTGGTTGTACTTGCCTATGACAGAATGATAGCCATCATCTTCCCACTGCACTATCATGTGATGGTGACCCACAGGTTCATGTTTTCTTTAATTGCCTCTTTCTGGCTCCTTGCCATTATTACTATGCTGACTGCAGTCGGCCTTCTCACCAGACATTCCTACTGTAAGTCTGTTGTTATAAACAGCTATTGGTGTGACTATAGACAGATATACCATCTGGCTTGTGATGATAGAACACCCAGCTTCATTTATAGTGTTTGGGTAATATTTCTTATTGTTTGGCCAGTGATATTCATCGTGTTTACTTACCTATATATCGGCTATGCTTTGACTAAAGTGGCCACAGTTCATGAGAGAGTGAAGGCCTTTAAAACCTGCACAGCTCATATTTCATTAGTGGCCATCTTTTTCTTCCCATTAATAATAAGTACCTATTTTACAGGAGTTATGCATTGTTAGGTATTTTTAGTCAGATAGATATTGGTTAGATACTTTATGTATTAGAAATGTTTAGTAGAGATAGGGTGTCTAGTTAGACTGTAAAATGCTTAGTCATGCTTATGGGTTTCTACAGGGTACATCTGGTCAAGGATAACTATAGAGAAAAGTTGATGACTGTAAGCAGACAGGATGTTTAAGATTATTATTATGACGTGTATAACTGTAGCCTTAGCCATAATATGTTCTTATGTTTAATGTCACGACATGTCACTAGAGGTCGTGTGAGAATGTTTTTAGCTACACACCACTTAATCAACAGACACACACACATTGATTTGCTTCATGTTTTGACTACTGCTATGGCCAGCTGCAGAGCTGGCAACAGAGACGTCTCGGTTAACGTTTCTGTGTAGTATGGGGCTAGCCCAACCAAAGAGATAAATGTATAGGCCTGGTGGGTTCAGGGTCTTTCATCTTTCATCTGCCTGCGTGCAGTTTGGAGGTGCAAGATACCTGAGTGTGTAATGTTCATTTTTACCTGTGATCCTTTGAATAAATCAGCACTGTTTTGAAGTTACTTGGACTGCCTCGTCTCTCAGAGTTAATGGTGAAAAGAACTGGGTATCCAACACTGGTAAGAAAAAATGTCTGTATTTTGCTTGTATGTATAATGCTATGTGGTTTCTGGGTCAAAGGGCACATTTCAAAACTATGGACAATGTTCAAAGGAAATCAGAAATCTGAAATCTGGCCCATGGCTAAAGGCCACTGATTCATATATATGTCTGCAGCTTGTTGTTTCACTCTGTTACCTGGTTTAAAGTTCCATAGGCATTAATCAGACCACAGTGAACAATGTAAATGTATGCACAGAATACATCTGTACAGGCATA
>NW_018128401.1:108189-115059 GCF_001952655.1 Monopterus albus
GATTCAGAAGTTGGTTTTCCTGCGGGAGCTCTGGCTCTCTGAATCCAGCGCTGTAAGACTTTCCTGTAATCAGACTTTCAGTAAACTTTTTGTTGATTTTAAACAGTCCCCTCCTGTCTTCACTTCTCGTGCTTCCAACAAAAGAATTGGGTTAATTTCTAACAATATGAATGTTTATAGTTTCTTAGCAGTTTGTGTGATAGTTTGCATTAAATTGCCTACAGAAATTCAACATTACCAATGTTTTAAAAGGGAATTTGAAAAGAAAATTAAACATATAACAGAACATCCTATAACTGCATTTTTATTACTTGTATTCAAAAACTAAACTTGTAGTTTGTGCTTTTGAATTTTTTTTTAAATTTGAAAAACTTTGGCGACCTTGTTCCACACAGTCACAGCCTAAGTTTTATGTTGTCACAAATAAAGGTTTGTCCAAATTCAAACCCTCACAGAGATGTGTCATAATGTTTAGCCACTCCTCTTTTTAACCACTCCTGTCAGTACGGTTAAAGCTTGCCACAGCTTCATCATCACAAAGAGAACAGGATACAGACACAGCAAAGATGACATCTGTCTACATTCATCACTGTGCTGCTGACAGAGACACATCAGTAAGCAGAACAAGCAGCAGGCAAACAAGCAAGAGGCTGACCGACAAGAAGTCAGACAAGTTTTACCATGAACTTTGTCAACTCAGATCTTGACAAAAACATCACCTTTGTTCATCCTGCATATTTTATAATAAGTGTTTTTTTCTGGCATCCCAAATATCAAGTATTATTATGTGTTTCTCTTTTTGCTTTATACTGTATAATTTAGGTGATGGGAAACACAGTTGTGATGGTAATAATATGCTTGGAACGTAAACTGAGAACTCCAAAATATATTGCAGTTTTTAACCTAGCATTTACAGACCTGTTTGGTAG
The DNA here is from genome assembly GCF_001952655.1 of Monopterus albus. NCBI lineage: Eukaryota > Metazoa > Chordata > Actinopteri > Synbranchiformes > Synbranchidae > Monopterus > Monopterus albus. Next base: position 109,119 of record NW_018128401.1, read on the forward strand.
CTCTGCCTTGGTGCCAAAGGTTCTTGACATTTTCCTGTTTGACCATCCCTACATTTCCTACAATGACTGCTTGACATTCATGTTTTTCTGCTATGCCTGCCTTCCAATGCAGGCCCTTAACCTGGTTATACTTGCCTATGACAGACTGATAGCTGTCAGCTTCCCACTACACTATCATATGAAGGTGACCCACAGGTTCATGTTTTCTTTAATTGCCTCTTTCTGGCTCCTTGCCATTATTACTATGCTGACTGCAGTCGGCCTTCTCACCAGACATTCCTACTGTAAGTCTGTTGTTATAAACAGCTATTGGTGTGACTATAGACAGATATACCATCTGGCTTGTGATGATAGAACACCCAGCTTCATTTATAGTGTTTGGGTAATATTTCTTATTGTTTGGCCAGTGATATTCATCGTGTTTACTTACCTATATATCGGCTATGCTTTGACTAAAGTGGCCACAGTTCATGAGAGAGTGAAGGCCTTTAAAACCTGCACAGCTCATCTTTCATTAGTGGCAATATTTTTCCTCCCATTAATAATAGTTGTTACTCTTACAGGAGTTATACATCCAAATGCCAGGATCGTAAATCTGTCTTTGACCTCTGCTTTTCCCCCGTCACTGAACCCAATCATTTATGTTCTGCAGACAAAAGAAATCAAAGAATCTGTAAAAAAGTTGTTTAAGAGCTGGCAACAGAGACGTCTCGGTTAACGTTTCTGTGTAGTATGGGGCTAGCCCAACCAAAGAGATAAATGTATAGGCCTGGTGGGTTCAGGGTCTTTCATCTTTCATCTGCCTGCGTGCAGTTTGGAGGTGCAAGATACCTGAGTGTGTAATGTTCATTTTTACCTGTGATCCTTTGAATAAATCAGCACTGTTTTGAAGTTACTTGGACTGCCTCGTCTCTCAGAGTTAGCAATGGTAAAAAGAACTGGAGCCCAACAGCATCCAAATGCCAGGATCGTAAATCTGTTTTTGACTTATGTTTTTCCTCCATCACTGAACCCAATCATTTATGTTCTGCAGACAAAAGAAATCAAAGCATCTGTAAAAAAGTTGTTTAAAATCAGATGGCAGTCAAAAATTTCAGTAAGAATTTAACAGTACTGCAAGTGTTTGTTGTTTGCATTAGTAAGCTAATTAGAAAGCTCTATTATTAGTAAAGCAAGCTTTACTAATAATAGAGCTTTCAACGAACAACACAAATTATGAAGTGCTTTTGTGTCCAATAATGAAGTAACAGTTGATTTATAATAACTACTGAAGTCAAAGTAATTTTAACAAAGTACAGTACAGCAATAAAATTCTAGATCACACAATATCACACTTTAGGTGAGAATGTAATGAACAAGGAAAACAGCAGTTAATGTGCTTCTTATGAATGTTTATAATTTCTTAGTAGTTTGTGTGATAATTTGCATCAAATTGCCTACACAAATTCAAAGTTGCAAATATTTTAAAAGGGAATTTGCAAGGAAAATTAAACGTATAACAGAACATCCTATAACTGCGTTTTTATTACTTGTATCCGAAAATACAATGACTTGTAGTCTGTGCTTTTGAATGTTTTTATCTGCTATGAAATTTGACTTTGGTGACCTTGTTCCACACAAAGTCACAGCCTAAGTTATGTCATCAGAAATAAGGGTTTGTGCAATTTCAAACCCTCATAGAGACGTGTCATAATGTTTAAATCAATTATCAGCGGAACAGTTTGGGTTTATTTATGATTAAAGATGTTTTGCTCCAATACATGAGACAACTTAATGGAGTATTCAGTACAGCCTGCTTTGTATCTGGTAGTTTAGTTCATAATTATTTTCATTGTTTTGGTGAAAAATAAAAGCATATAGTGAAGGTTCACATCATATTTCTAAAATGACTGAAAAATAATTTGCTAATATAAACTGCAATAAACTTGTCTATGACCTCTGTCTTCCCTCCCATGTTGAAGCCAATCATTTATGTTCTACAGACACAAGAAATCAAAGGGCCTTTGAAAAAGTTTTTAAAAGTCAGATGTAAATCCAAAATAACAATGAAAGCATTAAGCACAATGTGCTGGTTTCTTGATGCTACACACTGTCTCCTTTGGTGTTTTATTTGTAAATTATACATTGCAGAATAACCCTTTCTAATGTCACACAAATGCTTGTAAATTACATATGAAATAATTAAAACATTGCATCATTGTAACAAATGTATAAAGTAGACCTTTGGTAATGAGTATGGAAATCAAACAGTTATTTTTAGAGTGCGCCATAGTTAAATAACTACAAACTCTTTCTACTTAATAATGTAAGATGCTTTCTGTGATGAAATCTGTGGTTTATAGTGTTTTTAGAAGAAGTAGTTGTCAGGGTAATTGATAAAAATATGCCATCTACAATTTTCAAACATAAAACGTGAAGGGGAACAAATTTACAGTATAAATAACAGAAAAATCACAGTGTATTTGTTTGTCTTTATGTTCTGTCTGTTATTTAACACCTCCACATCTTGGGCCATTGTGACTGTTTTAAATACTTTAGTTTTAAATACTTTAGTTTTAACTTTTATATACCACAATAAACAATGTTTAATATGCCAATGTTTGGTATCATTTTTATATTTCTGAATGTCACTTTTATGACCTGATAGTTATTTTTACATGTAGACATACTCTAACAACATGTTTAACCGTAAGAATACAGATTGCAAATTTTTTTTTTTTACTGTACGAGACACAAACACGCTCAGTGTTGAAAATGTAAAAACAAGTTCAAAGCTTGAACATATAATGGTAACATTCTTATACAATCAAGCTATATACAACTATTTACTTCAAAAAGAAGTTGTAGCCACATGCATTATTGTTTGTGGCTATGCCACGCTTCACAACATCATATACACAAAAAGAAAGCTACAATACTATCCTGGTATTCCCAGAGTGTCAGGGGTTCCAAACTAATGCAAATATAATGTATAAAAGCTAAAACTGAAGGAAAAAAAATGCACATCTGTTTACAAAAAATATGACTTTTACCCTATCACCTAATCTCTATGCCACTCTTTAGAACATTTTATGTAAACAGATAAGAGTTATAATACAGGCCTTATTATGGGATTTATAATACAGGTTCCTAGGTTGTGGGACTATAAAAGTAAAGTGTAAACCTAAACAAAATATATCCAAATATTTATAACAAAAATCTGGTGTGGGCAGAAGTTGTTATTTTTTATTTCTATTCTTTTATTATTATTATAGCTCCACAAAGTCTCATGATGCGAATATGAACACAGTGATGGTTGCAGGCCGCATGCATAGTAACATGTACCATGTAGAAAGTGTCTTGTGCCTCTTGCTTAGTGTCAGTAACAGCTGAATGAATGGATTGCAGTCAGTAAGATGGTCTGTCAGATGCAGATTAGATTGCAAATGATAGATAACACAAGTGAGGTTGCAGAGGGTTCAAGTAGTTTACATGAGTACCAATGGGTTTCTTGGACTGAGAAAAGGATTAGTTTGATGCTGAGTGTCATATGTTGAAAAGCCACAGAGGATCAGGCATTGACCCTATTAGTCATGAACTCAGACAAGAGCCGCTCCTCTTTTTAGCCACTCTTGTCAGAACAGTTAAAGCTTGCCACAGCTTCGTCATCACAAAGAGAACAGGATACAGACACAGCAAAGAGGACATCTGTCTACATTTATCACTGTGCTGCTGACAGAGACACACCAGTAAGCAGAACAACCAGCAGGCAAACAAGCAAGAGGCTGACAAACAAGAAGTCAGACAAGTTTTACAATGAACTTTGTCAGCTCAGATCTTGACAAAAACATCACCTTTGTTCGTCCTGCATATTTTTTAATAAGTGGTTTTTCTGGCATTCCTAATATCAAGTATTATTATGTCTTTCTCTTTTTACTGTTTATAGTTTCAGTGATGGGAAACACAGTTGTGATGGTAATAATATGCTTGGATCAGAAACTGAGAGCTCCAAAATATATTACAGTTTTTAATCTGGCATTTACAGACCTGTTTGGTAGCTCTGCTTTGTTGCCAAAGGTTCTTGACATCTTCCTGTTTGACCATCCCTACATCTCCTACAATGACTGCTTGACATTTATTTTCTTCTATTACACCTTACTTTTGATGCAACCTCTTAATCTGGTTGCACTTGCCTATGACAGAATGATAGCCATCATCTTCCCACTGCACTATCATATGAAGGTGACCCACAGGTTCATGTTTTTTTTTATTGGCTTTTTCTGGCTCCTTACCATTTCTATTTCACTGACTGCAGTCAGCCTTCTCACCAGACATTCCTACTGTAAGTCTGTGGTTATTAACAGCTATTTCTGTGACTACAGTCAGATATACCGACTGGCTTGTTAAAACACCAAGCTTCATCTTTAGTGTTTTAGTAACAGTTCTCATTCTTTGGCTTCCACTGGTATTCATTGTGTTTACTTATCTATATATCGGCTATGCTTTAACTAAAGTGGCCACAGTTTATGAGAGAGTGAAGGCTTTAAAAACCTGCACAGCTCATCTTTCATTATTGGCAATCTTTTTCCTCCCATCTATAATAGCTTTTTTTTCTACAGGAGTTATGCATCCAAATGCCAGGATTATAAATCTGTCTTTGACCTCTGCTTTTCCCCCGTCACTGAATCCAATCATTTATGTTCTGCAGACACAAGAAATCAAAGCATCTGTAAAAAAGTTGTTTAAAATCAGAATGCAGTCAAAAAGATTTTAACAGTACTACAACTGTTTGTTGATATTTTCAGTCTTTTTTATTTTGTATAATTTGCATTAAAGTAAAACAAGCATTACTAATATTAGAGCTTTAAAAATATCAACAAATTATGAAAAGTGCTTTTGTATCGATAATGAAGTAACAGTTGTTTTATGAAGTAGAATACAATAAAAGCTAGACCACACAATAATATCACACTTTGAGTGAGAATGTAATCAACAAAGAAAGCAACTGATAATGTGCTTCATATGAATGTATATAGTTTAGTTGTTTTCATGATAGTTTGCATCAAATTGCCTACAGAAAATCAACATTGCAAATATTTTAAAATGCAATTTGAAAAGAAAATTAAACACTTAATAGCGGAACATCCTTTTGTTTTTGCCATCTTCCACCTTCACAGTTTGCCTTCATCTCTTTGGTACACTGGTCCCACGGATGTGGGATTACTCACAGTGGACCCAGATGACACTAGGAGTCACAATTGAAAGGTGTTGATGTACTATAGCTCTAAGCTAGATAACGTTGAAGGAGGACATCCAACTTGTGTGAGACATGTTGCTGCAATTGGTCGAGCAATATTGAAAACTGCACACATCACAATGGGCTATCAGACTGTTCTACATACTACCCTTGGGGTAAAAGCATTTTTGGACTCTAAAGCATTCACACTGTCTGCACAGACACAGAACTTACAGCAGTTACTGAACCAAGCTCACATACACTTCACAAGTGAAGGAACAAACATGGCTACGCAGATGGTCACTGACCAGGACCATGACTTTGTGAGCAGGACAGACATTGAAATGAGATTACATGAAAACTTGTATAGGGAACAGCTACCTAACGCACAGCTGACACTGTACTGTGATGGACATAGCCATCAGACTGCTACAGGTAGTTTGGTTGTTTCATATGCAGTTGTGGAAGACACAACAGCTGGCTTCAGAGTTCTGCAAGCTGATGTGAACCCACAGCCAAGTTCAGCTCAGATGGCTGAGCTCATCGCTCTCATACAAGCATGTACGTTGTCAAAAGACAAAGTGGTGAACATTTACACTGATTCTGCATACAAGCAGTACACGTAGACTTGTGTCACTGGAAAAGAAAAGGATTTGTGACTTCAACTGGCTGTCCAGTAAAACATTTACAACAATTACTTGAATTAGAACAAGTTTTGTTATTGCC
>NW_018128401.1:115977-116226 GCF_001952655.1 Monopterus albus
AAAGAAGGCCTTGCAAAAGTCTGCGCAGACAAGAAACTTAACTGGGTTGAAGCTCTACCAATTGTATTGTTCAACCTCAGGTCCACTCCAACCAAATCACTAAATGTGAGCCCACATGAAATCCTGACAGGGAGAAAAATGCCCTGTCCTCTAACTGTTATGCCTAGAGATTCAACACCTCTTCTTTTGCAGCATGCTGACATAAGTGAATATGTCATACTCCTGAACAGCACCGTGATGAGTCTCTCT
>NW_018128402.1:0-18813 GCF_001952655.1 Monopterus albus
CATCCGGATTGCACCAAGATAAACTTTACAATTGATCGACTACAAAGCAGGGCACTGACATGGGCAGAGGTTTCAGATACAAGAGGGAAATTTCTTGGCGTTACCATAGAATAATTTTTTTCAAAAGCTAAAGACAGTATTTGACCACCCGGACCATCAGGGCAGTGCAGTTAGACAACATAAGACCATTCGACAAGGAAGCTGTAGTGTGACTGAATATGCAATGGATTTACACATATTAGCTGCAGAGGGAGGGTGGGATGGCCAGGCCTTGCGAGGGGCATTTTGGCATGGACTCCAAGACTATATCAAGGATGAGCTAGCAACCACAGATGATCCTACAGATTTCAATTCAGTAGTCAACCTTGCTATACAGATAGATAACCGGCTGCATGAAGCACGTAAGGAGAGATCACCCTTTGTACTAAAGACCACGTTTCTCATATCTAGATCATCTAATGTCCCTTGTCGGCAAAGCTTTAAAAATGGGTCCTGGAGAGAACCAAATAACAGCCCAGGAATCCCAGGCCATAACAGCAGTGCTGGCCTCTGATGATTTGGTACCACAAATGACCTTACAGGAAGAGTTGCAGGAGACTATCGAACAAACTGTCTCTTTGCAGTTGGAAGTCTCACAGGAACAGCAAGAATGTTTACAAGAAATATGGGAATGGCCACTAAATGATGAGAAGATGACAGACAAGTTAATAGGCTCGAGTCAAAGATCGCTGATACACCTCCACCTTGGCCTGTGTTTCGAGGGATGTGACAGTTACTGTAACTAGGTGGAGTGGATTCATTCATATTCTTCCTGCTGTAACTATGTTTCAGTAAGACACAATAAGTCAATGTGATGTTCACTTATCAAATCATTCACTAACAGAGATTTAGATGAGAGAGATCTGATATTTAATAGTCCACATTTGATTGTCCTATTACTTTCCACTATAAGAGGAGTCGTCTTAATTTTAATTAAGTTCTTATGAATAACTCCTCTGGAGTTGATTCTTGATTTATATAATTTAGGTGGGTGGGGGGCAGACACAGTCTCTATGGGGTACTGGGAGCAAGTAAAATGATATACTAAACTTATAAGGTGTTATAATGCTATGTTTTGTATGTTATGTTTTATTTAATGTTTTACAAAACCTCGTGTAAAAATAAATGGGGAGGACATTGAATTCTTATGTGACACAGGGGCATGTAAGTCAGTAATATAAAACAACAGTGGCTTAGACCTGCACTCTTCTCATAACAAAGTTGTTAGAACAGCAAGCGGACAGACACACCTGGAAAAACTTCTCCACAAAAGTTACTGTCTGGGATGAAGATACAGAAAAAAAAAACAACACCGATTTATTTTATCCAACTTGTGTCCAGTAAGTCTTCTAGGCAGGGACCTGCTTAGCACTTTTGGTATTTGTGTAGTACCTACAAAAAGAGGAATGCAAGCACAAAAGACACCACATACAGAAATTATTGGTATAGTTTAGACTTGTTGACCACAGGACCAGCTTCCGTCACAAGTGAATTAGAAAAACTCACTGAACTTGGAGCGTGCCCTGGAGCAGATCAAATCACCTGGACAGAGGAGGGGAGAAAGTTTTCGCACAGATTAAACAACTGTTAGTGAACTCTGCCACACTAGGGTTTCCAAACTATTTCATATCCTTTGTTCAAACTGTTGACTGTAAGAAGGGATATATGACATCAGTGTTGATGCAGAACCATGGCAGGAAGAATGAACCCATTGTTATGGTTTGACTCGTGTAATGTACCAGAGTAGGACCCAAATGCAACACTTGAATTCAGAAAGGAAATAGCTGGATTTATTGCTAACAGTGAATTCAGCCCAATCTCCTCTCAACAGGTGTCACAGACACTAACTAAAGTCAACTGAGTAGCTGGTATATGTAGGGGATGGAAACCTGGGGTTGTAACAGAGAGCAAATGAGAAACAGAGAATATCCAGAATGATGATGCAGAGGCTGACTGAAGATAGGCGGAGGAAGGAGGAGCTGGTGTTCTCAGGCTGGAGACGAAGTGGCAGTAACAGGTGAACAGGAGGTTGTCAGAAGGACCTGCCATAATCCACAAGGACGGTCTGTAGTCAGGAAAGGAGACGATGAAGCAGGACAGACCAGGCGTAGCATCGAGAGCAGCGAGGTGTCCGGTGATTCTTCAGGACAGACACAGCAGAGAAACTTAGAACTGTATGTAACAAGGAGATACTGTCAGGTGAGTGCCAGGCGACAAACTGGCGACGAGACCTATAGCATTGGATGGGCACCTCATGACTGCTTATCAGAAATAGCAGAAAAAGTACTCCCTAGGCTGGATTTAACTCATGTACCCTATGAAAATGCAGACATCACCATATTTGTAGATGGATCCAGTAAGAAAAATCCAGATGGAACAAATGCAACTGGGTTTGTTGTAGTAACACGTGACACCGTGTGGGTAGCAAAAGCCTTACCAAACACCAAGCAGCAGAATTAGTGGCGCTGACAGAAGCATGTAAACTAGCTGAAGGGAAAACAGCTAATATCTATACCGACAGTCAATATGCATTCTCAACAGTGCATGTTTTTGCACAACCCAGTGGAAAAATTGAGGCATGGTAACATCAACAGGAAAACCAATCAACCACAGAGATCTCATTTTGAATCTCTTACATGCTATACAGTTACCAAAAAAGGTAGCAATCTGCAAGTGTGCAGCGCACACTAAGGGGACAGATCCTATATCACATGGTAACCACAAAGCTGATGAGGAAGCTAAGAAAGCATCACAAACAGAAATACTGGCAGTAGACAACCCATCTCAAATAGACCAAACTATTTTAAAAGATATGCACACAGCCTCACAAACTGAAATTCAGAAATGGAAGAAAAAGAGAGCAACCTTTAATGGGAAAAAGAACTATATGAATGACCAGAAGGGAAACATATCCTACCAAACAGCCTTTTCAGATATGCTGCAATTTTGAGCCATGGACAAAGTCATGTCTCAACAGGAGCGATGGTAACAATAATAGAAAAGGTGTTCACAGCATATGGCTTCTCAAACTACTTTAAAACATTTTGTGCCAACTGCACCATATGTGCTCGCCACAATGCAAGAGGCAACCTGAGACCTAAAAGAGGTCAATTTCCAAAACCACAATTCCCATTTCAACACATCTGCATGGACTTCATAGAGCTAAAAAAATGTGAGGGAAAGAAATTCTGTCTCGTAATAGTAGATATGTTTACTTAAGGGACTGAAGTGTTTCCCAGAACGACTCCAGATGCCCTCACAGTAGCAAAGGCACTAGTGAAGGAGATAATCCCCAGATATGGAATACCTGTAAAGATATATAATGACATTGGAACTCACTTTGTAAACAGTGTAATATCATTGTTAGGCCAAACCCTACACATAGACCTGAAACATCATTACGCATACCATCCACAGTTTGCAGGGCTAGTGGAGAGACATAATTGCATTCTTAAAGCCAAACTCTATGAAAGGAAAACTACAGAAAAAATTGGATCTATTGGATCTAATCTACCATTAGTACTCTTAAACATGCACGTAACCACCACAGCAAATGGGTTTGAATTAATATATGGCAAACCTTACATTATTCCACAATTAAAACCATTCCAATGTCCAGATGAAGTGGCTGTACAAACTGTGACTAATTACATGGCAAAAATGTTAACATGCAAGGAGATTATTTCTGCTAACTTTGTTCCAGCTGAACCAGTGGAACCACAAATTGAAACTGTGAAACCTGGAGACTGGGTGCTACTGAAGATAATTAAAAGGAAGAGCTGGTCCTGCCCAAGGTGGAAAGGTCCATACCAGGTATTGCTCACCACACCTATGGCAGTAAAGATAGCTGAAAGAACATCCTGGATTCATTTGTCCCATTGTAAGCTGGTAAAGGCCTTATCCTTATAAAAATAGGTAAAGGACAGTTAGCTACACAGCACCGCTACTGAGGCAGTGAGTCTGACTACAAAGGGGACTTTCTCCAATAGGGAAAAGTTGTCTCAAACTCAGTGAAGAAACCATCAGCCAATAGGAGCATGGTGTGACATAAATATGCAAGGGCAGATAGAAGAGGATCGGAAAACCAGCTGGGGACTGTTCGGACAAACCCCACCTGTAAGAGTTAAACCTGAGAGTATGACAAGAAGCAAAACCAGTCGCACCAGTGTAATATTTGAGTCATATGTTAAGTTTTTTTTTCCTATTTTTATTCCTTACTTATATGTATCACTATTCCTGTTCGTCTGTTAAAGAATGTGTATGCAGGAAGTCTGCACTTTGAAGTTGACCAAATGTCCGGTATTTACTGTTTGTTTGTTAGGGTTTTTATAGACAGGATGTCTGCCCTTTGAAGATGACCATATGTTCATGTTTTTGTTAAATACCGCCTGAGTCACAACACTCCCACACCATTTGATTAGCATATTCAGTAAGCTAACGTGAGCAGAGGTTGGCCTGCTCATGCCAATGGCCAATAGCATTAGCATATGTGTAAGTCCAACCTCTGTTCGGGGCGGTTCCCGCCCACGAAGATAAATGGAACTACAGACAATAGTCCAGCGCTCTTTGATGATGGGGTTCCTGCGGAAGCTCCGTTTCTCTGAGACCAGCGCTGTATGGCTTTACATGTGACCAGAGTTTGATTAAATTCTCTGTTGATTTTATGCAGTCCTCTTCTGTCTTCACTTCTTGTGCTTTCAATTAAAGAACTGGGTCTAACACCAACATCTTAATTATCACAACCATAGGAATAGTGGTAATCTTATTATTTTCCTGGCTCCTCACTAATGCGCCACAGTGACAAGGTCAAGAAACAAGAGGAGCCTCTGGTTCCACAACCCTATGCCTAAGATAGAGGGCAAAGAAGGCGAAGCCATAGTCCCAAAAGTTGACCTGTGTACAGCTAATTGTAACCCCCTTTACATAACCCTAAAAGACGCCAGACCATCTGATAGTGGCATGTATCTCCTACCCAAATGGAGGCTTCGACATAAAAGTGACCCAAGCTAACGTACAATCTCCCACCCCAGGTAGTTCTCACAGTACTGGGGTGCCTCTAATAAACAAATCCATAAAACACCTGACTGACATCACTGTGCAGGATGTAATGGCCTTAGAAACAGGATATGCTGATAAAAATGAATGGATCAAGTGGATGATGTTTACTGCAAGACAAAGTAATGTTAGTAATTGTATTGCTTGTTCTACTGCCAAACCCCAATTGGGAACGGCACTCTTTCAATTAGATGGCTCCTCCCTCAGTAAACATTTATCCTGGAAATTACACATGCTTTGTACCCTCTGGTACCGGCAAGAATGCCCACAACCTACCACCGGTCTGGTGTAAGGAGAGCCTCAACATCACCACTGACAGTGGTGACTATTCTGCCACCTGGTTTGTGAACCAAACTGTCTCAAGGGCAGACGTATGGTGGATATGCAGGGATGGAAAGTTGAGACCCAGACTCCCTTCACAGTGGAGAGGCAGCTGTGCCCTGGTGCAGCTGCTGATGCCCTTTCACGTGTTCTCATTGAGAGAATACTCAATAAGTTTACTGAGCCAAACAGTGATGGAAGTGCAAAAAACAGACATGATAATTCCCCTATAGAACTGTTTCAGCAACTCCTGGGGTAGGTTGAACTTCCTGAGTTGGTTCAGAAAGTATATCCTCTGCCGGGGTGGCTCCTCCTCAGTCATTTGTCATCTCCACTGTTCTGAGCATGTTTAGCTCAAAGTTGGTGTGACCACACCACAGGACCGGCTGTTCAACCTCCCATCTGTAGGCCGACTGGGAATGGGCGATACCAACATTTTTCCTGTCGATATGATACCATTAGTTTATGGTACTTTTTCCACTGATACCGATACCAATAGTTTTTGCATGTTAATGGAAATGTATTTACATTAATAACATTCTAGAAACAAAACTGTTTGTCAGTATTTTCTGATATAAACAGTACAAGCACATGAACCTTTACATTTGTTAGCTAAATGAAAGAGTGCTGAACATGGCTTCATCCAAGCTTCACATAGCTCAGTTTCAGTTTGGGGTAGTTTAATAAAATAATGATTTGTCCGATGTTTAAATCACTTATAACACATCAACTGTCACCTGTGACTGGATATTCTTTGCCTTTCATGAAACTCTCTTGCAATGTCTTCTGACGGACAGCAGGTGGTGCAGGGGACTTTGAGGCTTGCTGGTTGTCTTCATGACAATGTTCAGCCACTTTAAAAGTGTCAGGGTGTGTTGTCTTTAAATGCTTAAAGAGGTTGCTAGTGTTGCTGCTATGTGGCATGACTTTGTTGCAGATGGAGCACATGGCATTACCTTTGGTCGTGAGTGAAAAATAGCACCACACTAATGGAGCTGCTTTTATTTTAATGTAAACCAGAGCTGGTTGTTGTAAAAAGATGATGGTGGTGGAGAGAACTGTCTAACACATTGTAGTGGAAGAATCTAAATACACTGATGTTAATATAAATCCTTTTTTGATGGGATTAAATGCTAGCAGTTGTCTTTATTATGACTGTGGTGAGACATGCTTGCAGACCTAAAGTGCTTTCCTATCTTTCTTCTAGATGTGTCCAGTTATTTGATATATTGTATGTAGTAAATGCTCATTATATTGTAAATGTCTTAAGGGAAGGGAGACATTGTTTATTGTAGTTACAATTGGAAGGTGACAGTCACTCCGTGCCATTTGTGCTGTTTGGGTACAAATTGGGGTGAGAAGGAAAAGTCAGACACATTCAGTCTAAAGCATCTCGCTGAATGTTGAGTGTCCGTTTGCAAACATATTAATACATCCAAAAACATCTTTCTTGCTTGTGAGTTCTTTTATTAAAGAAATTTCTGCCACACATGTGGGTCCAACATCTTCCGTAGGTGTTCACTTTAGCTGAGACCTGGTGACTGCAAAACCCATAGCATAGGACTGATATCATTTTCATATTCATTGACCCATTCAGTGACCCCTTGTGACATATGGATGGGGTCATTGTCAGATATCAGCTGTGATTTCCACTGAGACTCTTGAGGTTCCAGTTTTGGGCCGGTGCACCAATTGACAACATGTACTTCTTAAGACTCAGATATACTTCACACTCTCTGCTTAGACTCATTGGCCTGATCTACACATGGTTGTGATGTGGGTGGTTTGGGAATGGGCGATACCAACATTTTTCCTGTCGATATGATACCATTAGTTTATGGTACTTTTTCCACTGATACCGATACCAATAGTTTTTGCATGTTAATGGAAATGTATTTACATTAATAACATTCTAGAAACAAAACTGTTTGTCAGTATTTTCTGATATAAACAGTACAAGCACATGAACCTTTACATTTGTTAGCTAAATGAAAGAGTGGTGAACATGGCTTCATCCAAGATTCACATAGCTCAGTTTCAGTTTGGGGTAGTTTAATAAAATAATGATTTGTCCGATGTTTAAATCACTTATAACACATCAACTGTCACCTGTGACTGGATATTCTTTGCCTTTCATGAAACTCTCTTGCAATGTCTTCTGACGGACAGCAGGTGGTGCAGGGGACTTTGAGGCTTGCTGGTTGTCTTCATGACAATGTTCAGCCACTTTAAAAGTGTCAGGGTGTGTTGTCTTTAAATGCTTAAAGAGGTTGCTAGTGTTGCTGCTATGTGGCATGACTTTGTTGCAGATGGAGCACATGGCATTACCTTTGGTCGTGAGTGAAAAATAGCACCACACTTCGCTGCTTTTTCTCTCTCGGCCATTTATGCTACCACACAGTGCTGTGGCTGACTAAACTCACTCTGAGCAGCAGAGTAAGGATTATGGCAGTACTTGGCTCTGACATCTGATTAGCTGCCATAATCATGTGACATGGAAGATCATTAAAATATGCTCGGGCTGGTTTTCACAAATAAATTTAATACCTAAAACTCTCAGAAGTGAAAACAGATTGCAGGTTTTGTATTAGCACAGTGGTATGGTGATACTTACAAAAGTATCGACTCCAAAATATCAACCAATGGGTATCGAAGTATCGATACCAGAATATCGATAAGCCCATCCCTAAGGCTGACTCGTCACCATCTTGAATGAGACTGATGACTGCTGACTCTTGCAAGAGCAGCAGGGAGAGCAAACATCCCTCGGGGGCACCTGCGTTGACAGTCTGGGTGCTGGATGTGGTTTTCCCCAGCCGCACCTGCTTCTTCCTTTCTGTCAGAAAGCTGGTGATCCACTGACAGGTGGGGGGCAGGCACAGTGAGCTGGGTCAGTTTGGAGTGGAGGATGTCCACAATGATGGTGTTGGAGGCTGAAATGCAGTGTCATTCAGACTGCATCATTTACCGACTTGTTTGCCCAGTAGGCAAACTGCAGGGGTCCAGCAGCGGGGTTGTGATGTCCTTCAGTATCTAAAAAAACTTCACAGCATGGGGAGATGGTTTTCTGTACCTGGTGATGTCCTGCAGGCTTCTCCACACTGACATAGGGTTGTTCGGCTGAAAACTGGTTCTTCAGCTTTTCAGCATAGCACCTCTTGCTACTCTGAGCTTCTTTGTCAGTGTGTTTCTGGCCTGGTTGTACAGGGTCCTGTTCCCACTTCTGTAGGAATCCCCCTTGGCCTAATGGAGCTGCTTTTATTTTAATGTAAACCAGAGCTGGTTGTTGTAAAAAGATGATGGTGGTGGAGAGAACTGTCTAACACATTGTAGTGGAAGAATCTAAATACACTGATGTTAATATAAATCCTTTTTTGATGGGATTAAATGCTAGCAGTTGTCTTTATTATGACTGTGGTGAGACATGCTTGCAGACCTAAAGTGCTTTCCTATCTTTCTTCTAGATTTGTCCAGTTATTTGATATATTGTATGTAGTAAATGCTCATTATATTGTAAATGTCTTAAGGGAAGGGAGACATTGTTTATTGTAGTTACAATTGGAAGGTGACAGTCACTCCGTGCCATTTGTGCTGTTTGGGTACAAATTGGGGTGAGAAGGAAAAGTCAGACACATTCAGTCTAAAGCATCTCGCTGAATGTTGAGTGTCCGTTTGCAAACATATTAATACATCCAAAAACATCTTTCTTGCTTGTGAGTTCTTTTATTAAAGAAATTTCTGCCACACATGTGGGTCCAACATCTTCCGTAGGTGTTCACTTTAGCTGAGACCTGGTGACTGCAAAACCCATAGCATAGGACTGATATCATTTTCATATTCATTGACCCATTCAGTGACCCCTTGTGACATATGGATGGGGTCATTGTCAGATATCAGCTGTGATTTCCACTGAGACTCTTGAGGCAGAATATCGATAAGCCCATCCCTAAGGCTGACTCGTCACCATCTTGAATGAGACTGATGACTGCTGACTCTTGCAAGAGCAGCAGGGAGAGCAAACATCCCTCGGGGGCACCTGCGTTGACAGTCTGGGTGCTGGATGTGGTTTTCCCCAGCCGCACCTGCTTCTTCCTTTCTGTCAGAAAGCTGGTGATCCACTGACAGGTGGGGGGCAGGCACAGTGAGCTGGGTCAGTTTGGAGTGGAGGATGTCCACAATGATGGTGTTGGAGGCTGAAATGCAGTGTCATTCAGACTGCATCATTTACCGACTTGTTTGCCCAGTAGGCAAACTGCAGGGGTCCAGCAGCGGGGTTGTGATGTCCTTCAGTATCTAAAAAAACTTCACAGCATGGGGAGATGGTTTTCTGTACCTGGTGATGTCCTGCAGGCTTCTCCACACTGACATAGGGTTGTTCGGCTGAAAACTGGTTCTTCAGCTTTTCAGCATAGCACCTCTTGCTACTCTGAGCTTCTTTGTCAGTGTGTTTCTGGCCTGGTTGTACAGGGTCCTGTTCCCACTTCTGTAGGAATCCCCCTTGGCCTAATGGAGCTGCTTTTATTTTAATGTAAACCAGAGCTGGTTGTTGTAAAAAGATGATGGTGGTGGAGAGAACTGTCTAACACATTGTAGTGGAAGAATCTAAATACACTGATGTTAATATAAATCCTTTTTTGATGGGATTAAATGCTAGCAGTTGTCTTTATTATGACTGTGGTGAGACATGCTTGCAGACCTAAAGTGCTTTCCTATCTTTCTTCTAGATTTGTCCAGTTATTTGATATATTGTATGTAGTAAATGCTCATTATATTGTAAATGTCTTAAGGGAAGGGAGACATTGTTTATTGTAGTTACAATTGGAAGGTGACAGTCACTCCGTGCCATTTGTGCTGTTTGGGTACAAATTGGGGTGAGAAGGAAAAGTCAGACACATTCAGTCTAAAGCATCTCGCTGAATGTTGAGTGTCCGTTTGCAAACATATTAATACATCCAAAAACATCTTTCTTGCTTGTGAGTTCTTTTATTAAAGAAATTTCTGCCACACATGTGGGTCCAACATCTTCCGTAGGTGTTCACTTTAGCTGAGACCTGGTGACTGCAAAACCCATAGCATAGGACTGATATCATTTTCATATTCATTGACCCATTCAGTGACCCCTTGTGACATATGGATGGGGTCATTGTCAGATATCAGCTGTGATTTCCACTGAGACTCTTGAGGTTCCAGTTTTGGGCCGGTGCACCAATTGACAACATGTACTTCTTAAGACTCAGATATACTTCACACTCTCTGCTTAGACTCATTGGCCTGATCTACACATGGTTGTGATGTGGGTGGTTTTTTGATGAAGAGTTTAATGAGCCCCATGGAGAGTGAAGAAATATAATAAAACATATTCCACACACATTGCCACTTCACTCTCTGAATTCTGGAAAAGAATACACTCTGTGCGACTGAATGACAGGTAAAAGAGAAAGACTTTCCAGTACAAGTTACATGGTAAATAATGACAGTTAATCTTTCAGAGATTATCCACATTTGTTTTTTGTATAAACTGGCGCTTTTATTCACATATTTTAAACAACTTTAATGGATGATGAATTGATGAATGTAACATATTTAACATTTGGTGGGCATGTGGATGTAGACAAATACAGGTATGTTTATTTTGTGGTAATATTTGCAGTATATATCCTAATTATCTGCAGTAATTCTACTATTGTGTGTCTCATCTGGATTCACAAAAACCTCCATGAGCCTATGTACATTTTCATTGCAGCCTTGTTAATCAATTCAGTTCTTTTGAGCACTACTGTCTACCCAAAGCTGTTGGTCGACTTTTTATCTGAGAAACAGATCATATCATACTCAGCCTGTCTCTTTCAGTTTGATATATTTTACTCCTTACTCAGTTCAGAGTTCTTGTTGTTGGCAGCCATGGCCTATGACAGGTATGTGTCCATATGTAAACCTCTGCAGTATCCAGTTATCATGATGGTTACTATGCATTAGTTGTTTGCCATCTAAATTTTTATTTGTATTTTTCATATATGTCTGTGCAGATTCTCAATCATCCAGGTCATAGTAAGCTGAAAAAACTCAGAAAAAATCAACTGGACTAGATTTCTAGGTCGAAGACATTTCACCTCTCATCCAAGAGGCTTCATCAGTTTTGATATTTGCATTTTTACTATTGCCTACTGCATATAATATTTATATGTAATCTACACACTCCTGCTCACTCTATTAAATGTAACTTTTTTGTTTTAACCACTACATTATCCAAATTGTTCTTCCGTATGTCTCAAGTTCTCACAGTTAAACATATCTGACACTGGGTGAGAGGCGGGGTCCACCCTGGACAGGTCGCCAGTCTATCACAGGGCTGGCATTTAGACAAACAACCACACACTCTGTCAGGGTTGCGCTCCGCTCCCTGCCTTTCTCCTTGTTTCTCTCTCTCTCTCTCTTTCCCCCTCCCTCTCTCCCTGCACACACCGGCATCCCTGGAATGCTCCACAGCTGTGGCAGATCTGCCTAATCACCACCTGGCCTATATATCCTCCAATCTTACACTCATTCACCACCGGTTCATTGATGTTGATGACAATACAAGATACAACGCACCAGCTCCTGCTTCGACTTTTATTAAAATTTTCTAAGTAAGAAAAAGCTGAAAATTCCAGCTCAGAACTTCATGTATTTATGAATTGCCAGCTGCAGCCCTGATCCCATTCATGATGATGAGATGTGAAAAATGTAAACTGTTACACATTTATTATTAGCTTTTTACTTGGACTTGGACAAATATTTTTCTTTATAGATAGATAAAAACATTGTTTAGCACAAGATTTTCATGTACCAGTAGGCATCCACTGTGGAGAAGGAACTTTTCTTAACTTTACTTCCCCTAACTGTTTTATTTTCCTTTTTTGTTTTGTGGTGGTTTTTAAAAAATTCTTTAGTAAATAACTTTCATTGTGTCGGTGTTTAAGATGTTTGCCTTATGCAATTCAATACAAAACTTCCGCTGGTGAGTGTGTGTGTGTGTGTTTATTTATCTATTTAAGTTATAGGGTCAAAGGGTCAGAGAGAGAAACTGGCCTCATAATTAAATTTTCCAGAGCTGACCCCAAGCCAACAGACCAGAGGGTTTGTCACTAAAATGACCTTTATTTCATTTTAAAAATATTGCTGGAGTCCAGCCATTTCTCTCTCAGAGTCACATAGAGAGATTAATAAATGCTATTCTCTCCAGGAGACTAGTCTCCTCTCTAGTCAACCCAAAAGGTCAATATTCAGTTTTGTTTGTTTCAGAACTCTGCTGCCAAGGTGCTGACCAGGAAAAGGAGAGGACACATTACAGCTCTGTTAAAATCATTACACTGATTGCCTGTCAGTTTCTGCATTGATATTAAAATTCTTTTACATGTATTAAAGCACTGTATGGTCTTGCACCAACCTGCCACCACCTGATATGCTTCCAGTGTATGAGTCACATTTTAGTTGTTCCAAGAAAAAAACCTTTATTGAGGCAAAAATTTGAGCCTGGGCCAAAATGGCTTGTACTTTTCTCCAACATAATTAAAAGTTCTCTTAAATGTAAAAACTCTCAAAAACCTTGATTCTTCCAGAGTCTGGTGTGATAGGCTGATATATGCTCTTCAAAACAACAGAAAAATAATCCAACCAGGCACACGGGGAACAACTAAACTCAAATTTACAAGTGTCACCCCTGGAACCCTCTCATTTTTAATGCTTAAGGTCTATTTTTCCCTATCTGCTTCATTGAGTCAATCATAATCTCCACAGTCAGTTGTTTAAATCACACAAATCCCATTATATAAAACCAGTTGTTTTCTCCCATTCCAACCCTCACATTCTCTCTGCCCATCTGCACTTGTAGGCCTGGGAATGCCTGGCCTTGATCTGCCTCTTGATGGTGAAAAGTATGGAAAAGGGCTTTTGGAGCTCCCTATAACCAGTTGAACTGTTGAGTTTAAATGCACTAAGGCTGGAGATAATGCTGTCTGAATCCAGGGATGTAGCACCAACAGTCTCAGCAGGAGGGAAGTGGAACCTGAAGGAGGCAGTGGTGCAGGCTCAGGCAGCTCTTAAACACAGGGATACTGTAGGGCACATACAGCATGGACGTGATGGTTTTGGTCTAAGCACATCACAACCTTGGAGCAAAGCAGCAGCATCTGACAAAAGGAAGATGGTTACTGAGGAGATTAGGAGGCAGGAAGAGACAGGTAGATATACAAAGGTAGTTTCCCAGGCTCAGTAGGGACAATGGATGACATGGGAAGGTGTGGAAGAAACTTAGTTAGAGGGAAATGTGGGACATGAAGGCAGGAAGGATCAAATTCATTCTTGGCACAGCTTATAATGTGCTCCTATCTCCCCAAAATCTGAATATATGGATAGGTGAGGACCTGACATGTCCCTTGTGGTCAGGTGTAGCATCACTTTGGCACATCCTCTCTAGGTGTAAATCCAGCCTTGCTCAAGGACTATACACCTGGAGACATAATCAAGTGTTGAAATGCTTAGCAGCAGCTACTGAGGACAGGGACTTAGAGGTAAACAGTTGAGGAGAAGAAGCAAAAAAGGGATTTTGTTTGCTTGTGAGGGTGAAAAAGGCAGGAAGCCAGTCATTTTGAACAGGCAGGATGCAGGCCTGCTAAAGGCAGGGGGAGACTGGCGAATGACAGTAGATTCAGCTCATAGTTCCTGTGGGGAGATAGTCACCACTAACCTCAGACCAGACCTTGTGTTGTGGTCAGAAGCACAGCTGACTGTGTATTTCTTTGAGCTTACAGTCCCTGGGAGGATGCTGTAGATACAGCTTATGAGAGGAAGAAACTGAAATACACAGTTAGCCATGGAGGCAGAGGAGCATGGCTGGAAAGTTAAAGTCCTCCCGGTGGAGGTTGGTTGTAGGGGCTTTGTAACCAACTCAGCTGTCTCTCTGCTCTCTAAACCAGAGTCAGGAATTTAGTCGACATTTCAGCAAGGTCCAGTGACTGGCTCTCAAACTGAAGAAATGTGTGAATGGATTAACAGGTAAGTGGATTCAACAAAATGTAAACTGCAACATATGTGCAGATTATACTAAAATGAAGTAAACAAGCATAAGAGGGTGGGCTTAACAAAAATGTATGATACAGTACATGTGGCAGGCTTGAAGACTACTTCCTGGTTTTAGCATGAACAAACTAACATGAGGACATATTAGAAGTTTAACTGGTTTTTTGGAGTGATTAGCAATGCAGAGTGGATTCTGATGTAGCATAAAAGGAACCAGATGTTTGGCTGGGCTATTTTAAATGTTTGGAGAGTTATTTAAAATGTTTGCTGGTGTTAGTGCTTGCTAAGGCTTAGTCAAATGTTTGGTAGGGTTTGTTAGTGGTTACTATGCATTAGTTGTTTGCCATCTAAATTTTTATTTGTATTTTTCATATATGTCTGTGCAGATTCTCAATCATCCAGGTCATAGTAAGCTGAAAAAACTCAGAAAAAATCAACTGGACTAGATTTCTAGGTCGAAGACATTTCACCTCTCATCCAAGAGGCTTCATCAGTTTTGATATTTGCATTTTTACTATTGCCTACTGCATATAATATTTATATGTAATCTACACACTCCTGCTCACTCTATTAAATGTAACTTTTTTGTTTTAACCACTACATTATCCAAATTGTTCTTCCGTATGTCTCAAGTTCTCACAGTTAAACATATCTGACACTGGGTGAGAGGCGGGGTCCACCCTGGACAGGTCGCCAGTCTATCACAGGGCTGGCATTTAGACAAACAACCACACACTCTGTCAGGGTTGCGCTCCGCTCCCTGCCTTTCTCCTTGTTTCTCTCTCTCTCTCTCTTTCCCCCTCCCTCTCTCCCTGCACACACCAGCATCCCTGGAATGCTCCACAGCTGTGGCAGATCTGCCTAATCACCACCTGGCCTATATATCCTCCAATCTTACACTCATTCACCACCGGTTCATTGATGTTGATGACAATACAAGATACAACGCACCAGCTCCTGCTTCTTGACCTCCGATCCTGTTACGCCGGCACCATTCCGTCTGGGCCAGCCTTCCTACAGCAACCGTCTCACTCACCGCTCGACTCAGCCATCACCCACCAGCAGCTCTTCTCGCCGGCACCATTCTGTCTGGGCCAGCTTTCCTACAGCAAACGTCTCACTCACCGCTCAACTCAGCCGTCATTATCCACCTCCAGTAACTCCTCTTCCTTGCACCACTCCACCGGGTCAGCCTGTCTCCACATGCTCCCCGGTGAACTAGACTGTGATTCCTGACTCTTAGCCATTATCACCATCAGTTTTCTCCTGTTTTAGTTGTGTTAATAAAACTTTTTCTATTCATCTAAACTGTCACACTGTAGTCTGGGTCCTTTTTATATCTCTCTTGTCCCCTGGCTTGAGAGAGACCGTAACACACTCACAGTTTAGAGTCACCGGTCAACCTAAGCTGCATGTCTTTGGACTGTGGAAGGAAACTGGAGTAATTGGAGAGAACCCACGCAGGCACAGGGAGAACATGCAGACTCCTCACAGAAAGGCCACGGATCGGCCTGGGCTCAAACCTGGAACCTTCTTGCTGTGAGGTGACAGCATGTGTCTGCATACTGGGTCCACCAGTTACCTGCTCATTGTGACATCTGCGGTTCTGCTGGAATCTCACCTGTTCTGTCTTGTGTGGCACCCTTCACCTGTTGGAACATAACTTTGTGGATTTAGTTTAGATGCTGGACATAGCTTGAATGCTCCCTCTCCAGCTACATGAGCAGAGGTCTATTGTATGGGCCTCTGTATGGGTCAGCTGTCAGAATTTCACATAATTAGATGGATGCTCTTGTTAGTTTGCATTCTCATATGCATCAAAGCCAAAGCTAAGGCCTCTACCAAGTTTAGACTACCCCCTGCACATATCTGAGCCAGCTTTGCTTTTAGAGTAGCATCATCTATTTCAACCATTGCCTGTGATTATGGATAGTACATACAGTAATCACCCAAACCTCTGCTTGATCCCTAACATTCCAGTTATCGCCTGCACTAGCTCTGCTACAAAGTGTGGTCCATTACTTGAGATTATTTTATCAGGTAAACCAAACTTGGGAAAGACCTCCTCGCATAGAAACTTTGCATGCGACCTGGCATCTGAGCGTGATGTAGGCATTGCTTCTATTCACCTACTGAAAATGACAACCATCACCAGAATATACTTCTCCCTCTGTATCTTCTCAGTTATGTCAATATAGTTTATCATCAGTTGTCTAAATGGTTTGTCTGGAAGTGGAATATGGGGGATTGGTTCAGGAAAAGCCTTTCTATTGTTGTATGCAGCACGCACATAGCAACTATGTAATGCTTTATCTACCATTTACACTAAATGTGGTGGCGACCGTGTCTGCTAAATAAGTTTAATCACATGACATTTGGTTTTTAACTTATGAGGCATGGAAGAATACAGGCTTATATTTGTCTTTAAGTATGTTGGATTAAAATTTTTGACATGGAAAATGTTTACTTCTCATTCTGTTTTCTTTTCATCTGCCCTTTTAAAATCACATCTGTCTCAGCTTGCAACTGTGCAAACATGACGAGCAACTTTTACGTCTTCCAACTCCTCAAGTTTTGAACCTCACTGTACTTGTTTCGTCTCTGTTCGTACCCTTGTTTTGTAGTTGTTTTACAGTCTCTAAGGTCATTTCTTTCTCTTAAGTATTTTGAGCGTCATTATAGTGGTTTACTTCCCATTTTATGGCTTTTTCTTACTGTTCGGTAACCATGGGGTGAAATTCCAAAAGGGTGACATTGTTGGAAATCTGTAAGCACATTAGGTTAGTTGGACTCATATGTTAGATGTTTTTCACCAAGCTGCCACAAGGGACACTACTGCTGCAATGGTACAGTATATCCAAGGTGCATCGTGTTTATACCTTTAGCAACAAGGTTCAAGGTTCAAAGGTTCAAAGTGTTTATTTGTCATATGTACAGTTAGGAAACGTGTTTCCCTGTACAATGAAATTCTTACTTTGTCGTCCACATGAATGCTACACAATACAAGTGAAATATAAAGTAGATAAACAATAACACAAATCTAAATAGGCAGTAACACAAACCTAAGGCAATTTAAAGCAGTAAGTGAAGGAAGCAAATAAAAATACAACAAGAACACAATATAATGCCGAGAGAATATATGCTACATGGGAGCCATGATGTGCAAATATTCACCGCAAGTTTGAATCCAGGTTGTGTCAGGAAGGACATCCGGCGGAAAACACGTGCCAAATGTCAACATGAGTCATCAGTGTGATGATTTGCTGTAGCAACCCCTAAACGGGAAAGGCTGAAAGTGACATTCAACATATTTTATGACTTCAAGCAAAAAAATACAATAAAGATAACAGGGTCAGTCAGTGAAGGGCTGGAGTTCCATCATGTCCCAATGGGCCCAGTCTTTGTTTGTGGCTGCTCTCGGTGTAACAACAAAACAGGATGAGAGTGCAGCAGCTGCTTCAGTTTGGGTTACACTGGGAGAGCTCTCAGTGAAGAACTGTGGTTGTGAACATGGACGTGTAGGAGCTGGGAGCTGAATGTCAGCTGTCACACTTTATAACCACATTACATTCTTTATTCTCTGTGCTCAGATGTTGTTTAAGGTGCTGATTGTTTGACATGAGAAACGTGATGTTTGGGTATTTAGTGCACTGCAATTTTTTTCCATCTGATAAAGTTTTGAATACTTTTTTTCACATTATATAACTTGCATTTATTATATTGAAATGTGCTTGGCATGTTAATTAGAAATATATTTATTTGCATATAGTATTATGTTATTTAAATACTAAAACAAACTTCTTAATTCAGAACTTTTAATCTCCATTAACCATCTGTTCTGTTCTCATTTTAATCTTTAACTCTTCTCCCTCTGTCACTCTGACTCGTCCTGTTGCTGTTGTGCAGACATGAAGAGCAACATCAGCCTGACTCACTCCTATTTTCAGTTCACTGTGTTTGCAGACTATGGGCCCCTCAGATATCTTTTCTTCAGCCTCTCTCTGTTGATCTACATGACTATAATCTCTGCTAATCTTGTCATTGTTCTGTCAGTCTGCCTGGAGAACTCTCTGCATCAGCCCATGTATATTTTCATCTGCTCTCTGTGTTTAAACTCTCTGTACGGCTCGACTGTGGAATATTCACTGTCGGCTTTCTGAATGACTGAGTTTCTTTTAATTAACTATATTTTATTTCACACATGCGCACACACAAAGTTTTCAGTCATGCATACCTCTGTCCCTAACTTTCTTCAGACACACACCACACTCACGGTGATCACCAAGCAAGAAGCATTTACATCACACACTGAAGTCCGGACTTTATCTGTGTACACAAAGC
>NW_018128402.1:19899-35377 GCF_001952655.1 Monopterus albus
AGTTTCCCAGGCTCAGTAGGGACAATGGATGACATGGGAAGGTGTGGAAGAAACTTAGTTAGAGGGAAATGTGGGACATGAAGGCAGGAAGGATCAAATTCATTCTTGGCACAGCTTATAATGTGCTCCTATCTCCCCAAAATCTGAATATATGGATAGGTGAGGACCTGACATGTCCCTTGTGGTCAGGTGTAGCATCACTTTGGCACATCCTCTCTAGGTGTAAATCCAGCCTTGCTCAAGGACTATACACCTGGAGACATAATCAAGTGTTGAAATGCTTAGCAGCAGCTACTGAGGACAGGGACTTAGAGGTAAACAGTTGAGGAGAAGAAGCAAAAAAGGGATTTTGTTTGCTTGTGAGGGTGAAAAAGGCAGGAAGCCAGTCATTTTGAACAGGCAGGATGCAGGCCTGCTAAAGGCAGGGGGAGACTGGCGAATGACAGTAGATTCAGCTCATAGTTCCTGTGGGGAGATAGTCACCACTAACCTCAGACCAGACCTTGTGTTGTGGTCAGAAGCACAGCTGACTGTGTATTTCTTTGAGCTTACAGTCCCTGGGAGGATGCTGTAGATACAGCTTATGAGAGGAAGAAACTGAAATACACAGTTAGCCATGGAGGCAGAGGAGCATGGCTGGAAAGTTAAAGTCCTCCCGGTGGAGGTTGGTTGTAGGGGCTTTGTAACCAACTCAGCTGTCTCTCTGCTCTCTAAACCAGAGTCAGGAATTTAGTCGACATTTCAGCAAGGTCCAGTGACTGGCTCTCAAACTGAAGAAATGTGTGAATGGATTAACAGGTAAGTGGATTCAACAAAATGTAAACTGCAACATATGTGCAGATTATACTAAAATGAAGTAAACAAGCATAAGAGGGTGGGCTTAACAAAAATGTATGATACAGTACATGTGGCAGGCTTGAAGACTACTTCCTGGTTTTAGCATGAACAAACTAACATGAGGACATATTAGAAGTTTAACTGGTTTTTTGGAGTGATTAGCAATGCAGAGTGGATTCTGATGTAGCATAAAAGGAACCAGATGTTTGGCTGGGCTATTTTAAATGTTTGGTGAGTTATTTAAAATGTTTGCTGGTGTTAGTGCTTGCTAAGGCTTAGTCAAATGTTTGGTAGGGTTTGTTAGTGGTTACTATGCATTAGTTGTTTGCCATCTAAATTTTTATTTGTATTTTTCATATATGTCTGTGCAGATTCTCAATCATCCAGGTCATAGTAAGCTGAAAAAACTCAGAAAAAATCAACTGGACTAGATTTCTAGGTCGAAGACATTTCACCTCTCATCCAAGAGGCTTCATCAGTTTTGATATTTGCATTTTTACTATTGCCTACTGCATATAATATTTATATGTAATCTACACACTCCTGCTCACTCTATTAAATGTAACTTTTTTGTTTTAACCACTACATTATCCAAATTGTTCTTCCGTATGTCTCAAGTTCTCACAGTTAAACATATCTGACACTGGGTGAGAGGCGGGGTCCACCCTGGACAGGTCGCCAGTCTATCACAGGGCTGGCATTTAGACAAACAACCACACACTCTGTCAGGGTTGCGCTCCGCTCCCTGCCTTTCTCCTTGTTTCTCTCTCTCTCTCTCTTTCCCCCTCCCTCTCTCCCTGCACACACCGGCATCCCTGGAATGCTCCACAGCTGTGGCAGATCTGCCTAATCACCACCTGGCCTATATATCCTCCAATCTTACACTCATTCACCACCGGTTCATTGATGTTGATGACAATACAAGATACAACGCACCAGCTCCTGCTTCTTGACCTCCGATCCTGTTACGCCGGCACCATTCCGTCTGGGCCAGCCTTCCTACAGCAACCGTCTCACTCACCGCTCGACTCAGCCATCACCCACCAGCAGCTCTTCTCGCCGGCACCATTCTGTCTGGGCCAGCTTTCCTACAGCAACCGTCTCACTCACCGCTCAACTCAGCCGTCATTATCCACCTCCAGTAACTCCTCTTCCTTGCACCACTCCACCGGGTCAGCCTGTCTCCACATGCTCCCCGGTGAACTAGACTGTGATTCCTGACTCTTAGCCATTATCACCATCAGTTTTCTCCTGTTTTAGTTGTGTTAATAAAACTTTTTCTATTCATCTAAACTGTCACACTGTAGTCTGGGTCCTTTTTATATCTCTCTTGTCCCCTGGCTTGAGAGAGACCGTAACACACTCACAGTTTAGAGTCACCGGTCAACCTAAGCTGCATGTCTTTGGACTGTGGAAGGAAACTGGAGTAATTGGAGAGAACCCACGCAGGCACAGGGAGAACATGCAGACTCCTCACAGAAAGGCCACGGATCGGCCTGGGCTCAAACCTGGAACCTTCTTGCTGTGAGGTGACAGCATGTGTCTGCATACTGGGTCCACCAGTTACCTGCTCATTGTGACATCTGCGGTTCTGCTGGAATCTCACCTGTTCTGTCTTGTGTGGCACCCTTCACCTGTTGGAACATAACTTTGTGGATTTAGGTTAGATGCTGGACATAGCTTGAATGCTCCCTCTCCAGCTACATAAGCAGAGGTCTATTGTATGGGCCTCTGTATGGGTCAGCTGTCAGAATTTCACATAATTAGATGGATGCTCTTGTTAGTTTGCATTCTCATATGCATCAAAGCCAAAGCTAAGGCCTCTACCAAGTTTAGACTACCCCCTGCACATATCTGAGCCAGCTTTGCTTTTAGAGTAGCATCATCTATTTCAACCATTGCCTGTGATTATGGATAGTACATACAGTAATCACCCAAACCTCTGCTTGATCCCTAACATTCCAGTTATCGCCTGCACTAGCTCTGCTACAAAGTGTGGTCCATTACTTGAGATTATTTTATCAGGTAAACCAAACTTGGGAAAGACCTCCTCGCATAGAAACTTTGCATGCGACCTGGCATCTGAGCGTGATGTAGGCATTGCTTCTATTCACCTACTGAAAATGACAACCATCACCAGAATATACTTCTCCCTCTGTATCTTCTCAGTTATGTCAATATAGTTTATCATCAGTTGTCTAAATGGTTTGTCTGGAAGTGGAATATGGGGGATTGGTTCAGGAAAAGCCTTTCTATTGTTGTATGCAGCACGCACATAGCAACTATGTAATGCTTTATCTACCATTTACACTAAATGTGGTGGCGACCGTGTCTGCTAAATAAGTTTAATCACATGACATTTGGTTTTTAACTTATGAGGCATGGAAGAATACAGGCTTATATTTGTCTTTAAGTATGTTGGATTAAAATTTTTGACATGGAAAATTTTTACTTCTCATTCTGTTTTCTTTTCATCTGCCCTTTTAAAATCACATCTGTCTCAGCTTGCAACTGTGCAAACATGACGAGCAACTTTTACGTCTTCCAACTCCTCAAGTTTTGAACCTCACTGTACTTGTTTCGTCTCTGTTCGTACCCTTGTTTTGTAGTTGTTTTACAGTCTCTAAGGTCATTTCTTTCTCTTAAGTATTTTGAGCGTCATTATAGTGGTTTACTTCCCATTTTATGGCTTTTTCTTACTGTTCGGTAACCATGGGTTGAAATTCCAAAAGGGTGACATTGTTGGACATCTGTAAGCACATTAGGTTAGTTGGACTCATATGTTAGATGTTTTTCACCAAGCTGCCACAAGGGACACTACTGCTGCAATGGTACAGTATATCCAAGGTGCATCGTGTTTATACCTTTAGCAACAAGGTTCAAGGTTCAAAGGTTCAAAGTGTTTATTTGTCATATGTACAGTTAGGAAACGTGTTTCCCTGTACAATGAAATTCTTACTTTGTCGTCCACATGAATGCTACACAATACAAGTGAAATATAAAGTAGATAAACAATAACACAAATCTAAATAGGCAGTAACACAAACCTAAGGCAATTTAAAGCAGTAAGTGAAGGAAGCAAATAAAAATACAACAAGAACACAATATAATGCCGAGAGAATATATGCTACATGGGAGCCATGATGTGCAAATATTCACCGCAAGTTTGAATCCAGGTTGTGTCAGGAAGGACATCCGGCGTAAAACACGTGCCAAATGTCAACATGAGTCATCAGTGTGATGATTTGCTGTAGCAACCCCTAAACGGGAAAGGCTGAAAGTGACATTCAACATATTTTATGACTTCAAGCAAAAAAATACAATAAAGATAACAGGGTCAGTCAGTGAAGGGCTGGAGTTCCATCATGTCCCAATGGGCCCAGTCTTTGTTTGTGGCTGCTCTCGGTGTAACAACAAAACAGGATGAGAGTCCAGCAGCTGCTTCAGTTTGGGTTACACTGGGAGAGCTCTCAGTGAAGAACTGTGGTTGTGAACATGGACGTGTAGGAGCTGGGAGCTGAATGTCAGCTGTCACACTTTATAACCACATTACATTCTTTATTCTCTGTGCTCAGATGTTGTTTAAGGTGCTGATTGTTTGACATGAGAAACGTGATGTTTGGGTATTTAGTGCACTGCAAGTTTTTTCCATCTGATAAAGTTTTGAACACTTTTTTTCACATTATATAGCTTGCATTTATTATATTGAAATATGCTTGGCACATTAATTACAAATGTATTTATATACATATAGGTTTATGTTTATTAAATACTAAAGCAAGCTTCTTAATTTAGAACTTTTAATCTCCATTAACCATCTGTTCTCCCTCTGTCACTCTGACTTGTCCTGTTGCAGCTGTGCAGACATGAAGAGCAACAACAGCCTGACTCCCTCCTATTTTCAGTTCACTGTGTTTGCAGACTATGGGCCCCTCAGATATCTTTTCTTCAGCCTCTCTCTGTTGATCTACATGACTATAATCTCTGCTAATCTTGTCATTGTTCTGTCAGTCTGCCTGGAGAACTCTCTGCATCAGCCCATGTATATTTTCATCTGCTCTCTGTGTTTAAACTCTCTGTACGGCTCGACCGGCTTCTTCCCCAGGTTCCTGATGGACCTTCTGTCCAATACTCATTTCATCTCATGTCCGCTCTGTTTCACTCAGATGTATGTTATTACTACTTATCTAGGACATGAGGTGTCTCTCCTCACAGTCATGGCCTATGACAGGTTTGCTGCTATTTGCCAGCCTTTACACTATCACAGTAAAATGACATTTAGGACGGTGCTGCTGCTTTTGATTCTTGTTGTGCTCTATACTGTAGGTGGTGCTGCCTATGTTTTATATCAGCCCACCACATTGCCGTTGTGTGGAAACAAACTGAACAGGATTTATTGTAATGACTGGTCTGTAACTGAGCTCTCCTGTGAGGACCTAACTGCTATACGCATAACAAGTCATTTTTATGCTATAGCATTTTTCTTTATCCACTTGAGCTTTATTCTGTACACCTACCTGCGCATTCTGCTTGTCTGCAGGAGAAGTTCATCTGAATTCAGAGGAAAGGCCTTACAGACCTGCCTGCCCCACATTGTGACCTTTGGAAACTTTTGCATCTCAGTGCTCTGTGAGGTTTTACTGAATCGATATAATATTGATGAAGTAAATCCATCTGTAGTTATTGCTTTATCTCTGGAGTTTCTGATCATCCCTCCCATCATTAACCCTCTAGTTTACGGCCTGAACCTGCCTCAGATCAGAGCAGTGGTGACTGGATTTCTAAGGGCAGAAAAAAGGCTTCTTTTTACATAAGGAGGGTGACAGTGCTGCGGTGGGTAGAGCTACTGTTTCCCAACCGGAAAGTTGAAGGTTTGAATCTTGGTTGCCTGTAGTCCATATGTCGAAGTGTCCTTGGGCAAGACACTGATACTTACGCTCATACATTACATGAAGCACATATCGCAAAAATATTTCAGTCTCACAAAGGTACAGTATTTATATGCATGATTTCAAGTGCCTCTCAATTGTGATTGTGTGTGTGTGTCTCACATGTATCTGTAAAAATGTTTCACAGGTTGTGTGTATGTTCATTTGTATGTATGCACACAAATTATCTGTGACAGTGTTTAATGTATGTAAGAATGTTTTACATGACAACAGTACTGTGTATTTCATATACATATATACAAGTATGTGCGTTTCATATTTAAGAATGTTTTACATGCATATGTGCGAGTATTTGACAGGCATGTGCACAACAGCCTATTTCCTAAAGGGCCCCTCATACATTGGCATAACGCGTGAACCTCTATTTTTTCACACTATTTTTGTGTGTGTGTGTGTGTGTGTGTGTGTGTGTGTGTGTGATTAACAAGTTTCTATACCCCTTGTTCTTCACAATGGCTGCTGTGGGATTAATGTCTACGATGGTAGCCTATGAACTTATTTAGCATGTTTAGCATTAAAACCCCAAACCTAAATGTCTGTGAAGCCGGACATGATTTTATCAGTAAATGATTTAGGCATGTACATGCTGACACATAGAGAAACATGTATTCTTATTTCTTCATGTAGCTTTTATTTCATTTAACACTTTGGGGTTAACATTAATTTGCACTGACATCAAGATCATCTAAGAGGTGAGGTGAATAGAACGCTGTGCTGACAGAGGATCGTTTCTGACTTACACGAGGGTCTGCTGCTACAGTACCTTGAGAGTAGAGAGAAAAAGGCAGCTTTATTTTGTTTTATTTTTGCCTTGTTTTTGTGTATTCCTTGTCTGAGCTGGCAATTGGTATCTTATATTAGTTGTGTAACTCTAGTGGAGATTGTACATAATGAAATGTGGTGTATGATCATTATATTTGTATTTATTGACATCTTTTAGTGCTATGGTAGAAATATTTCCTCAGTGGAAGTGACAGTAGCTTGATAGGCTCTGCAGCTTCTCTTAACAGTTTGTTTGAATCAGAATATCTACCATCAGAAACACTCATCTGAATGACGTTGACTTTAAAGCCTTAAACATCACCACATGCTAGAGAAGAGTTGAAGGGTTTTCAGAACATGACTGTTCCTTTTTTGATGGGATGTAAACTCCCAGTAAGTAGTAAAATGCCCACTAGTGGTTTGTCAGTGTAGACCTCTTGGCATCAGATTACACACCAGGCCCATGTTGCATTATTGACACAAAGACTGTTTGACAAATTGCATTCAGTATTTATACACCAGCCTTGTTCAGTTATCAAAATAATACTAGAAGAATAACCTTGACTTTGGAATAGAACTTCCCATCACTTGGCATACTGTAACTGACAGATCAACCACCTCAGCATCAATGTCTAATACACAGTGATCATGTATATGTGTCTCTATATTTTTGTCCTCCCCAGCTACATATATGAGAGGCTCAGAATATTAGGAACACCTCTGAATATAATGTAGTCCAGTATAACACCACCTTTAACTATGACTTCAATAATAAGCATATAACTTAATTCATACATTTATGACCATTTCACCAAAAACTGAAACATTTTGAGCTCCATAAACACAGATATTAAGGTGGAAGTGTTGTACTGAATTGCATACAATTGTACAGGTGTACCTACTAAAGTGTCCGGTTAGTGTATATTGTATACTATTGACCCCAACACTAAGTGCAAAAAAAAAAACACAATAGGGAAAAAGGCCTTGCAACCTACGTATAACTCAACAGAAGGACATTATAAAAATTCCTCTATAACCTGCATCCCACTAGTATTGAGAATCCACTGCAGGATGGGTCTGATCAGCTAGCCTTTCTAAAATGAGGCCAAACGATCCTCACAAAACCCTGCTGGGCATATTATTGTGACATGACGTATGACAGTACATTCTGCTTTTCAACAGATGATTGAGGTCTATATTCATCTCCTTTTGTGCAGTGTGTATTTTTTTGCCTCTGTTTCTTTCCACAAGCCATACACATGCAAGTAGATTGAAACCTACACCTTTCCAATTTTTTGCCCAATACAGTTACTCTACAGTATATAATCCTAACTGAATACCTGAAGTATTTTCTAATTTTTGCAACGTTTTTGTCTGCTCCCATGTTCTCAACTGATTTGATCTGACCCACCTCTGCACCTGCACCCGATCTTTGTTGCTGTTTGGTCCAGATCTCACCCATTCACCACAGGGTGAATGGAGATCAGATTCAGGTCAAAATCACCCAGACACCTTACCTAACCTCAGTACCATTAACACAATTACAAGCCCATCACAGTAAAACAATCATACTCTCACTCAGAAAGCACAATGTAAAAATGAGTGACTACTGTAACTTAAAGATACTGTATGGTATAGAAGAGGTCAGTGAGTATGTTGAGACACTTTAGATAAATATAGTATTAATGTTTACCTAGTTCAAAGTCAAATTCAAAGTGTTTAATTGTCATATGCACAGTTAGGAAACGTGTTTCCCAGTACAATGAAATTCTTACTTTGCCGTCCACATGAATGCCACAAAATACAAATGAAATATAAAGTAGATAAATAAGTAACACAAAATCTAAGGCACCTTAAGCAGGAGATGCAGCAATATGATAAAAATATATAAGGATATAATAAGAGAATGTATGCTGCATAGGAGCAGCATGTGCAGCAGTCAACAGTCACTGTGCAATTATGCATTTGCAAACTGAGAATGTAAACAGTACAGGTCGAGAGAACATGACATATTTCCTGGTAATAAACTCCTCAGCTGTTTAGGAGTCTGAAAGAAAGAGTTTTTCAGTCTAGAGGTCCTGCATTTCACACTTCTGAGCCTCCGACTGGAGGGTAGGGGTTTGAACAGTCCGTGCTGGGGGTGGGTGGGGGCCTTGAGGATGGAGGCAGCTTTCCTACGCACCCTGCGATGGTAAATGCTCTGCATGTATATACTATGTGATGATATTTTCAGTTGATGTATTATTTTATCAACCAGGTTGTTTAACAGTTATATTCCTCCAGAATGACAATGAAGTGCAAAATCAGAAGGGTCTAGGTTTCAGATCATGAAAATGAAGGATTTAACCTACAAAGTGCTACCTTGTTGACCCAATTTATAAATAGTGCTGTCTTATATTTTCAAGGGTCTGTGGCACATTACAAAATTTTGACTTTTCTCCCTTCAACCCCTGTCAGGTCCGCTTGGCGTGACCTGCCTCTCTTCCGCCTTTCTCTCCTCTGTTCTCTCGACCTGCCTGTCTTTTTCTTTTCTCTCTCCTACTCTTTTTGTGGGGTCTGCGCCTCAGCTGTTTTGCTTTAAGTAATTAGTGACTCGTGGGTTGTCACGCACAGCTGAGGCGCATTAGCTGATTGACTCCCTCCTTATTAATACCTCTGGCAGACGCTCCGCCGTCTGGAGCATTACTTACATTGATGACTATAATGTGCATACCCTGCAACAGCCATTTTTTTTGTGGTATGTATGTACGTGCTTTAGATTTCCACGCTGACAGTGACTGTGCTGTGGATTTCTTTTATCATGTTGGTCTTTTGTGTTTTCACCGTTTTGTTATTTGTTTTCTACGCTGACAGTTCCTGTGCGTGGCTTTCTTTTGTTTTCTTTCCACCTGTCTGTCCACTTCCTGCTGCTCTCCTGGTTTCAGCCGTTTCTGCCCTACTCTGGTTTAGAATTATTTATTGCCTATGTTATGTTGTTACTTTGTGTTTTTGTTCCATTAAACCTCCTTTTTTGTACTAGCACCTGGGTCAGCCATCTTGAGTCCAACCTCAGTTCTCCCTCACCTTCCTGGTAAGGGGGACAAATCATAACAATCCCTATTACCTTCTACGGTACAACTAGCTAGCTAGTTAGTTGTTCATCTACTCTTTTTTTTTTTGCATAATACAGGGATTTTGACAGATAATGACTTCCATTTACAAAATGTAACAGCACGGTAGGCAGCAACAAACAACAAATCCCTTCTCAGGCTGCCAGCACATCCCCTTCAGGAGAGTGCTGTAAAGTACTGTTTATCCATCGACCATTTTGTGTCTACTCTGTCCACCATTTTGTAACTGTGTGTTGTTAATTGGAAGCCTAGCACAGATTTGTAAGGTGGAAGCAACATCAGTTGCCCACAGTATGGGTTACAATTGTTTTGCTCACACCACATTTTCCATTTTTTTCTTCCCCCTTCTTTTTTCAAATTTTACTTTTATTAAAAATTTGTTTTGTTTGGTGGATTGCACAAGCTGAAGACACACACTTCACACCCTCACACACAACCAATGTAAAACCCTCTTCTTTTTTTGTGTAATGTGTTGCGTCTGTTGTCTGGTCTTCATGTCTTGCCCTGTTTTGTTAATGTCCTATTTTGTGCTACAATTTGAAAATGTATACATTTTTTTCATATTCTTCACAGCAGGATGTTTCTAGTTGTTTTGAGTATTTCAGCATTTCTTATGACTTCAAGCAAAACAAATACAATAAAGATAACAGGGTGAGTCAGTGAAGGGCTGGAGTTCCATCATGTCCCTCTGGGCCCTATCTTTGTTTGTGGCTGCTCTCGGGGGAACAACAAAACAGGATGAGAGTCCAGCAGCTGCCTCAGTTTGGGGTACACTGGGGGAGCGCTCTCAGTGAAGAACTGTGGTTGTGAACATGGACGTGTAGGAGCTGGGAGCTGAATGTCAGCTGTCACACTTTATAACCACATTACATTCTTTATTCTCTGTGCTCAGATGTTGTTTAAGGTGCTGATTGTTTGACATGAGAAACGTGATGTTTGGGTATTTAGTGCACTGCAATTTTTTTCCATCTGATAAAGTTACTTTTTTCCACATTATATAACTTGCATTTATTATATTGAAATGTGCTTGGCATGTTAATTAGAAATATATTTATTTGCATATAGTATTATGTTATTTAAATACTAAAACAAACTTCTTAATTCAGAACTTTTAATCTCCATTAACCATCTGTTCTGTTCTCATTTTAATCTTTAACTCTTCTCCCTCTGTCACTCTGACTCGTCCTGTTGCTGTTGTGCAGACATGAAGAGCAACATCAGCCTGACTCACTCCTATTTTCAGTTCACTGTGTTTGCAGACTATGGGCCCCTCAGATATCTTTTCTTCAGCCTCTCTCTGTTGATCTACATGACTATAATCTTTGCTAATCTTGTCATTGTTCTGTCAGTCTGCCTGGAGAACTCTCTGCATCAGCCCATGTATATTTTCATCTGCTCTCTGTATTTAAACTCTCTGTACGGCTCGACTGTGGAATATTCACTGTCGGCTTTCTGAATGACTGAGTTTCTTTTAATTAACTATATTTTATTTCACACATGCGCACACACAAAGTTTTCAGTCATGCATACCCGTATCACATGAGCTGATTATTCTCAGCATCATGGCCTATGACAGGTTTGCTGCTATTTGCCAGCCTTTACACTATCACAGTAAAATGGCATTTAGGACAGTGCTGCTGCTTTTGAGTCTGGCTGTGTTGGGGCCTGCATCTTTTTCAGGCTGCTTTTTCTATCTGGTCAGCAGTTTGCCTTTGTGTGGAAATCAAATAAACAGGATTTTTTGCGAGAGCTCGTCTGTATTTCGGCTTTCTTGTGTGGTCACAACCGTGACCACTGTAGCAGGTCAGTTTCTTGCTGTGATATCAGTCTTCATCCCCCTGTTCTTTGTCCTGTACACCTATCTGCGCATTCTGCTTGTCTGCAGAAGAAGTTTATCTGAATTCAGTGGAAAGGCCTTAGGTTTTTTGGAGTGATTAGCAATGCAGAGTGGATTCTGATGTAGCATAAAAGGAACCAGATGTTTGGCTGGGCTATTTTAAATGTTTGGAGAGTTATTTAAAATGTTTGCTGGTGTTAGTGCTTGCTAAGGCTTAGTCAAATGTTTGGTAGGGTTTGTTAGTGGTTACTATGCATTAGTTGTTTGCCATCTAAATTTTTATTTGTATTTTTCATATATGTCTGTGCAGATTCTCAATCATCCAGGTCATAGTAAGCTGAAAAAACTCAGAAAAAATCAACTGGACTAGATTTCTAGGTCGAAGACATTTCACCTCTCATCCAAGAGGCTTCATCAGTTATCATAAATTTGTTTTCCAGCACATTCTTTTAAAATATACTGCTCAAAAAAAATTTGCATTTTTACTATTGCCTACTGCATATAATATTTATATGTAATCTACACACTCCTGCTCACTCTATTAAATGTAACTTTTTTGTTTTAACCACTACATTATCCAAATTGTTCTTCCGTATGTCTCAAGTTCTCACAGTTAAACATATCTGACACTGGGTGAGAGGCGGGGTCCACCCTGGACAGGTCGCCAGTCTATCACAGGGCTGGCATTTAGACAAACAACCACACACTCTGTCAGGGTTGCGCTCCGCTCCCTGCCTTTCTCCTTGTTTCTCTCTCTCTCTCTCTTTCCCCCTCCCTCTCTCCCTGCACACACCGGCATCCCTGGAATGCTCCACAGCTGTGGCAGATCTGCCTAATCACCACCTGGCCTATATATCCTCCAATCTTACACTCATTCACCACCGGTTCATTGATGTTGATGACAATACAAGATACAACGCACCAGCTCCTGCTTCTTGACCTCCGATCCTGTTACGCCGGCACCATTCCGTCTGGGCCAGCCTTCCTACAGCAACCGTCTCACTCACCGCTCGACTCAGCCATCACCCACCAGCAGCTCTTCTCGCCGGCACCATTCTGTCTGGGCCAGCTTTCCTACAGCAAACGTCTCACTCACCGCTCAACTCAGCCGTCATTATCCACCTCCAGTAACTCCTCTTCCTTGCACCACTCCACCGGGTCAGCCTGTCTCCACATGCTCCCCGTTCTGTTTATTTTTTTGAGCAGTGTATATACAGATGGCTTTGAAGAAGCTGGAAAAAACCTAACCAAATAACCTTGTACAACAAGAAATGTAATCCTCACATTAATGATCAACAAGCTGAAGAGGAATGTATGAATGATTTCAGAGCTCATAAAATCCATCTGTCATCTGCCCCATAGTCCATCTGAATTGTTAATTCTTGTATGTCATTTTTTTGATTTTTTTTTTTTAATTGCCACTGCTCTGCCTGTTTGAAGATAAATAGTATTTGTGTTCTTAATTTGTATTACACTGTAAGAAATTTTCATTTAAATAGTACTACTTATTATAAATGTTGGTAGGAGATTGTAAGGTTCTTGTTTATTTTCAATTTATAATCTTTTTTTATGGTCTTTAAAATACTGTCTGACAGTGCAATGTAAGGAATGTAATTAAAATTGTGATAACTTTTAAACACAAGCAATGGTTCAGTGCTTCAAGGACTCAGTCTGTGTCACAGTTCACTTTAGCTTCCAGTGGTGGGCCGTCAGGGCCAGCAAGGCCTGCTCTGGTGGCCTAAACACTATCAGAAGCACTGACCTATATTTACAACCTAAATTCTAATATTTGTTCCATGAAATTGTATAAATTTATTCCCAACAGTCTATTCTCTTCATTTCGTAGCGTTTCTCTTGGCTGCACCGCTTCCAGTACTCTATGTGTTGCCATGTCAATCTAATCTGCCCAGGGCCTTCAGAATCAGTAGTGCTGGCCAATGTCACTGAAACTGTATTAGCAATGGGACTGTTTCTTTAACCAATCAGATTTCAAATTCGCCTCACAGGGCCAGCTAGCTGGCCTACAATAAAATCAGCATTTTTCCGTTCTCTGATTGGTTGGTCAGAGCAAAACTAGAAAAGGACTTACTGATGGAACTGAAATGCAGAGATCACCTCCATGAGGATGGATTTTGTCTATAAATAAATAGCATCTCTGGTGAGTGTGATGTATTTTATTTAACATTTTTATGTTTTTGTCATGTTATTAGAAAAATATTGATTCTGAACTGCTCCAGATGATGTACGTGGCACAGTTGCGGTTGTAGTGTAGAGGTTTTGGAGTTGTCTTAACTGGGTTTTTTGCTTTAGTAAAAACGGTATTCACCCTCAATACGTGAAATGCCTCTTTCTCTGTAATGCCACACTTTGTTATATTGCGTTTTTGTATAGCATTTCCTTCTGCTCACCTTCATCTTGTCTAGTGATAGGAATAGTGGCTCTTTGAACAGAGTCTGATATTAGAGCTCCGTTCCTATTGTTAGCGAGGCTGTGAATACGGGCCTCGAAGAGCACCAAGATACAGAGAAGGCAGAGCAGAAAGAGGAAGTTCCAGGGGAGGTTGGAGAGGACGAAGGAATTATTATTAAAATGTTGTGGCAGAATGCTTAGAAAAGTTAAGCTTTTAATAAGTAAAGATAATCATAAAATGATTTGCGTGTTTTGTTTGACATAATCATTAGTGAATGTGTTAAATAAAATGTGAAATAGTTGTATTGAAAGGACGGGGAAAACTGATTTTACATCTAACAGAGTGGAAAGTACAGAATCACACAAGAGAAGTAGACACACATCCCAAAAATGAGGTACTACAAATGTTCATCTGCCTGCCACACAAAGACTATACTAAGGAAGTAACAAAAATGATGTTTAAGCACAAAAGTAAAGATTTGACTGATAATTGTTTGATCAATGTCTAATCAAAGATAATCCATGTTTAGTCAAAGTAAAGTATTCAAAATATAAAGATTTATGTTCTGATTTTAAGGCATTGATAGTTTTGTGTGAAACTAGTGTGTTATTCTGATTGTTCTGTTAAAAAGCAATGATGGAAATTTGGTATTTCAGTCAGATGTGAGTTTCTTGTATTTTTGTTATGTATTCCGATGGTTTAGTTTTCTAGAAAAGAGGAACTAGAATCCAAGGCTGGATCACGGTGGAGTGGAGGCCAGTTACGGGCAGTGGGCTTGGACTGACAGTAAAAAATATGCAATACTTCAGAACAATATGATTTTGCACGCCAAATAAGGTATCAACTGCAAACTGCGGCATCTGGTTGGATGAGCGGACAAGGACAACTGACCAAGAATCCTATAAAAACCGAGGCAAAAAGAGGAACGGGGGTCTTTTTCACAGCTGGCGGCCGGAGGCTCTGTCCAGTTGATCATCTGACTTCCAGGAGACCGAGGACTGCGGAGAAGCAGTCTGGGGAGAGGGCACCTGTGGGGGTGAGAAGCATGCCAACAAGGGAGTGAGCCCCTTTTCTGGGTGTTTGAGAACAGGCATCGGCCTGTCAGAACAGGAGGAAGCATGCCGACGTGGGATGATGAAACCGTGGCAGAGCCTCACAGTTCAGTAGGGAAACTGAATTCCTGCTTCAAAGCTGATTAAGGAAGAAATCATGAATTTAACAAAAAGCCAAAGCCCACTTGGCTTGGTGGGGAAAGGATGTCTTGAAAACAAGACCGTTTTAGACATTTTTATGTCTTTATAAAGATTTGGATGGAAAGAAGACAGTTTTAGACATTTTCATGTCTTTATGAAGATTTGGACCAAAAGAAGACAGCTTTAGACATTTTCATGTCTTTTATGCTTTCCTTGGTCACCCAAGATTAGACCAAGAAAAACATTGTTTATCTGAATTAGTCCCATTTCTCTCTTCGAGAGTTTTGAGGATTGAACCGGATGAGCTCTGATTTTTATTTGAAAAATTCTTTTCCCTTGTGAAAGCTTGAATCATGGCAAAAAGGAAAAAGAGGAACAAG
>NW_018128402.1:35892-41156 GCF_001952655.1 Monopterus albus
TTGGAGAGAACCCACGCAGGCACAGGGAGAACATGCAGACTCCTCACAGAAAGGCCACGGATCGGCCTGGGCTCAAACCTGGAACCTTCTTGCTGTGAGGTGACAGCATGTGTCTGCATACTGGGTCCACCAGTTACCTGCTCATTGTGACATCTGCGGTTCTGCTGGAATCTCACCTGTTCTGTCTTGTGTGGCACCCTTCACCTGTTGGAACATAACTTTGTGGATTTAGGTTAGATGCTGGACATAGCTTGAATGCTCCCTCTCCAGCTACATAAGCAGAGGTCTATTGTATGGGCCTCTGTATGGGTCAGCTGTCAGAATTTCACATAATTAGATGGATGCTCTTGTTAGTTTGCATTCTCATATGCATCAAAGCCAAAGCTAAGGCCTCTACCAAGTTTAGACTACCCCCTGCACATATCTGAGCCAGCTTTGCTTTTAGAGTAGCATCATCTATTTCAACCATTGCCTGTGATTATGGATAGTACATACAGTAATCACCCAAACCTCTGCTTGATCCCTAACATTCCAGTTATCGCCTGCACTAGCTCTGCTACAAAGTGTGGTCCATTACTTGAGATTATTTTATCAGGTAAACCAAACTTGGGAAAGACCTCCTCGCATAGAAACTTTGCATCCGACCTGGCATCTGAGCGTGATGTAGGCATTGCTTCCATTCACCTACTGAAAATGACAACCATCACCAGAATATACTTCTCCCTCTGTATCTTCTCAGTTATGTCAGTATAGTTTATCATCAGTTGTCTAAATGGTTTGTCTGGAAGTGGAATATGGGGGACTGGTTCAGGAAAAGCCTTTCTATTGTTGTATGCAGCACGCACATAGCAACTATGTAATGCTTTATCTACCATTTACACTAAATGTGGTGGCGACCATGTCTGCTAAATAAGTTTAAGAACCTCTCTGCTTGCACAATGGTCACAACTGTGTGCTTCTCTAATTACAATGTTTCAGAGAGATGGGTGCAACAAAGTGCAGGGTTAACTCTATTGCAATGCTGGATTCTAAGTTCAGATGCTGTCAGTGTTACTTCATACCCATTTTTCCTAGCTTGAGACAAAATAAACTGTGGACTTGTAGCGAATGCATGTAATTGATAGGATGTCTCTACTGGATATCCCGTTGTTTGTGTGGAGGCCTTTTGATAAGTACAGTATCTGCTGCCAGGCTCTGATAACAGGATGGCAGCCTTGACTCCATAGAGCCAATGAATGTTTACCTTACAGGAGTGTCCTGCACTAAAACTGCACTAAAACTGCACTTGCAAAGTCAGATTGTTCTGCCACATATAGATAAATGGTTTACTGTAGTCTGGATTTCTAAGTGCAAGGGGCATAATTTATTTCACCCTTCCTTGAAAGCCTCTTCTGCTTCCTCTGTTCACAACAGCCTTTATCAGTCCATGCTAATGTACTGATGTAAGTATATAATCACATCCATGGCCTGCTGTAATGGTAAATGGACTGTATTTATATAGCACATTTTTCCACAGTGTGTTGCACTGGCCAAAGCACTTTACAGGAGATGATACACCATACACACACAACATTCACACACTGATGACAACTGACAACAGGCTGCCACACAACAGCACTAGTCAAGCCACCAGGAGCAATTTGGGGTTCAGTGTCTTGCTCAGGGACACTTAAGCATGCAGGGAAACCGGGAGTCGAACCACCAACTTGCTGGTCAGGAGACAACTGCCCTACCTGTATCCCGTTGTGCCCAGGAAAGAGAGCATTTGACCAGTTTGAGAGCCTTGGTTATTGCCTGTATATACTTGTGATTAATAAAACTTGTTTTCAACTTTATGTAACCCACCTCATAAAAGGGTACAGGTGTGTTATAATTAGGTGTAATGGTTTCACGTATCAAACGCTTTATTTTGAAAACCGGAAGTTTTATTTTTGTAATCATTTAAAACATCACTACAATGTTGCTAGATTTAAAAAAGCCCACTTCTTTTGGCAATGTGAGCACAGACTCTAGAAAAAAGAATTTTAGACAAAACACAAACATGCAGATGAGATGCACTTTTTGGAGCCTCAGACTTTCTTCATTTTTTTGTTTTTCTTGTTCCATTCTGTGCTAAAGATGGTAGTGACTCATGTAGTCATGTGCCAGCTCAGGCAATCGGCTTCGCTTGATTGGTTGGGAGTATATGAGTTGGAGTTCTCTGACTGGCTGGGATTCTGGTGTCATGACAATGAGTTCTTGATTGGTTGTTTTAGGAGCACACTGTGAAAGGTTCACACCTCCACCATTTGAAACACAAGTTTTCATATGACTGGAATATGGAATAACTCACATTTCAACACAAAATTTAAGCAACAGATTATTTGAACATTAACCAAGTATAAGACAATGTTATATTCTGTGGGGAGAAAGAAAAACAAAAAACATTTAGCAACAATTTTGTTAAGCACACTATCATAAAATGAGAATCAAAAGAATTTAATTTTTCTAAACTAGTGTTTGGACCAAAACTGCTGAGTGATGAGGTTAACCTGAAAGAGTCACCTGTTGGGAAGGTTGAGTTTTAGACATCTTAAAGACAACAGGCACATTTAAATCAAACCTCATGAAAACATGTTTATATAAACCAGTTCAGAAATAATTTATCAGCTTGACTAAAACACTTCTAACCTTCTTGTAGATATTTTACACAACCTTTGGTAACACAATATTCCATTATCAAATCTAAGAACATTTCCATTGTCAGAAAGAGAAAGGGTGAATATTAAGCCAAGTTTTATGTTGGTCCCTCCACATTCCAATGTGGCCCTGGTGAGACAGGGAGGTTGGCCAATGATAAGCTGGTCCTAGTGTCTGTGTTCCCCTGGAAACAGATCAGATAAGAGGAACAACTGTCTTGGGTTTGTTTTAATCAGCTCAAATATTGTCTAGGGTCAGAATGCAAAGTCCAATATGCGTATACTAATGTGGTAAAAGTCACAAGGAGAGGGGGGTGTTTGTCCCTCGTGTCCACGTCTGGTTTGTTTGCAGAGGGTGATGTGATAGGGTCCTACACATAAACTGTCTTTGAAACACAAAGCAGAGCCTGGTCTATGCATTGGGCTGATGAGGAGTCATTCTGGTCTTCAATGCCTGAAATCCTCAGAATAAAACATCTCTTCAAAATGTCTACTTTGGACCTGTGGGCACTACATTCAAAATGAAATGGTTAAACCTCAGAGGAGGTTTGATGTAAACAATCTGTCACTGAGCAGTGAAGCTGTTGAGGGCTGGACATACTGTACAGTGCTTTGGCTTCTTTGGACCTGTTTGTACACGTAGCTGCTTTCAGTGTAAAAGCCAAACATGATAAAGGCTCAGCATAGCCTCAGTGTGGATTAGATCAGGGAGGAGGCTGCACATCTCTCTAAGGTCTCACTGCCCATGAACTGACACTTTACTCGGTGATTTAATTTTTAGACAGATCACAGGCCTTTATAACTGAATCTGTATTTGTTTGGCTGCTGTGTGCAGTTCTTCACAGGTGTCATTAAGCACACAAGTGATGCTGCCATAAAAGAAGAAGAAGTTCAAACAAGTGTTTAGTGACTGATTTAGCAATTCAATCAGTGAATGATGGAGAAGTGTGTTAGTTGGGAAATGGGCATATAGGCACTGGATGTTGAATATCAGATTTTACACGAGAGCATTCTTAACTGTGATGTGTTCTGCACTCTTTACTCCAATACTCTTAGGAATATTGAACAGTTCTGAGAATTTTCATACTGGATGTGAATTTAGTACATGCTAGTCATGTAATTTTTCAGTGTATCCCCTTTAATCACATGGCATTTGGTTTGTAGCTTATGAGGCATGGAAGAATACAGGCTTATATTCTTTATATGTTGGATTTAAATTTTTGACATGGAAAATTTTTACTTCTCATTCTGTTTTCTTTTCATCTGCCCTTTTAAAATCACATCTGTCTCAGCTTGCAACTGTGCAAACATGACGAGCAACAACAGCGTGACTCCCTCCTATTTTCAGTTCACTGTGTTTGCAGACTATGGGCTCCTCAGATATCTTTTCTTCAGCCTGTCTCTGTTGATCTACATGACTATAATCTCTGCTAATCTTGTCATTGTTCTGTCAGTCTGCCTGGAGAACTCTCTGCATCAGCCCATGTATATTTTCATCTGCTCTCTGTGTTTAAACTCTCTGTACGGCTCGACCGGCTTCTTCCCCAGGTTCCTGATGGACCTTCTGTCCGACACTCATTTCATCTCACGTCCACTCTGTTTTATTCAGATGTATGTTATTAATACTTACGCAGGACATGAGTTGACTCTCCTCACAGTCATGGCCTATGACAGGTTTGTTGCTATTTGCCAGCCTTTACACTATCACAGTAAAATGACATTTAGG
The DNA here is from genome assembly GCF_001952655.1 of Monopterus albus. NCBI lineage: Eukaryota > Metazoa > Chordata > Actinopteri > Synbranchiformes > Synbranchidae > Monopterus > Monopterus albus. Next base: position 40,297 of record NW_018128402.1, read on the forward strand.
ACAGTGCTGCTTCTTTTGATTTTTGCTGTGCTGTACCCTGCATTTCTTTTAAGCTTCCTTTTTTATCTGGCCAGCAGTTTGCCTTTGTGTGGAAATCAACTGCCCAGGATTTTTTGTGCCAGCTTCTCTGTAGTTCAGCTCTCCTGTGTGGACACAACTGTGATCCGCATATCAAGCGAGTGTCTTGCTGTGATATTAGTCTTCATCCCCCTGTTCTTTGTCCTGTACACCTACCTGCGCATTCTGCTTGTTTGCAAGAGAAGTTCATTCGAATTCAGAGGAAAGGCCTTTCAGACCTGCATGCCTCACATAGTGACCTTTGGAAACTTTTGCATATGTCTATTTTGTGAGGTTTCACTGAGTGGATATAAAACTGATGAGGGAAATACATTTGTCACTATTGTTTTATCTCTGGAGTTTCTGATCATTCCTCCCATCATGAACCCTCTGGTGTATGGCCTGAGTCTGCCTCAGATCAAAGGAGTGATTTTCAGATATGTGAAGATTCACTAAACAATTCCTGCAGCAAACCAAAAGGCCCAACATGCACAGATTAGTGGCTAATGAAGCCTTATATCTATGTTAGTCACCCAATGTGTTTCTTGAATATTCTACAGTAACTCCCATGTTTCTGTTTTCCAATATACAGTGGTTACGGAAAGTATTCAGACCCCCTTAAATTTTTCACTCTTTGTTATATTGCAGCCATATGCTAAAATCATTTAAGTTCATTTTTTCCTCATTAATGTACACACAGCACCCCATATTGACAGAAAAACACATTTTTTGACATTTTTGCAGATTTATTAAAAAAGAAAAACTGAAATATCACATGGTCATAAGTATTCAGACCCTTTGCT
>NW_018128402.1:42277-43816 GCF_001952655.1 Monopterus albus
CTGAATACTTATGACCCTGTGATATTTCAGTTTTTCTTTTTTAATAAATCTGCAAAAATGTCAAAAATTCTGTGTTTTTCTGTCAATATGGGGTGCTGTGTGTACATTAATGAGGAAAAAATGAACTTAAATGATTTTAGCATATGGCTGCAATATAACAAAGAGTGAAAAATTTAAGGGGGTCTGAATACTTTCCGTAACCACTGTATATTAAAAAAAATATATATGGATGATTTTTGAAAAAGCTGGGGAATTACCAAAACAAATAACCAACAAAGATTTTAATATCCATTAATGATTTAATATGCACAAGCTATAGAGGATTGTATGAATGAATTCACAGCTCATAAAATAAAATTCTCATAGTCTGTCTCATATGTTTATCCTTTTCTGTATGTCTTGTTTTGTATGAGACATTAAAAAAATGCTTGTTTTCAGATCAGTATCACTTGGGTCCTTCATTTTCTTTTCTTTTTTATTACTTTCTGAGAAATGACCATTTCAATGGTATTAATGTTGGTACAGGGGAACCTTGGATTGTGAGTAACCCGGTTTGCAAATGTTTTGCAAGACGAGCAAAAAATTTTGATTCAATATACGAGCGAGGTCTCGCAATACGAGTAGTAAGTAGGCTTTGTCTGCCAAGTGTCACGTGACGTACCTCACAACTGAGCAGATGGTTCTTGTGTTTTACTCGTATAGTCAATATCTGTACTGCAACAATGGTCCTTCACGCCAGCCACGATTCTTTTCAAAGGTAAAGTGCAGGTTAATTTGTTTTATTTTTACTTTATACTGTATTTTTTATTACTGTAATCATTTTTATATGAATAAGTGGGTGTGGAACGAATCATCTGAGTTTCCATTATTTCTTATGGGGAAATTTGCTTTGATAAGTGCTTTGGCACGAGCACGTTGCTGGAACGAATTATACTTGCAGTCCGAGGTTCCACTGTATATAGGTTTATTGTTTAGATTCAGTTTTTTTATGGCCTTTAAATAATATTCAATTTTTCTGTTACCAACAGTTTGTGTCTAACAGAATGCAATGTAAGGAATGTACAATCACAAGATAAGTAATGGCACTGCTTGCAGTTTCAAATCAAATGAAATCAAATTTTATTTGTATAGTGCCAAATCACAACAAAAGTAATCTCAGGACACTTTACAAAGTAAAGTCTAGACCTTACTGTTATCAATATTATTACATAGGGAAAACCCAACAAATCCCCCTTGAGCAAGCACTTGGCGACAGTGGGGAGGAAAAACTCCCTTTAATGGAGGAAACCTCCGACAGACCCCAGCTCTTGGTGGGCGGCCTTCTGCCTCGACCGGTTGGGGTGAGTGGATAGAGGAGAGACAAAAGAAGAAAAGCAACAAGACACAACAATCAAACACTGATCAGGTCGATGTGGCTGGTGACTGCTCGTCAGAGACATAGAGCTCCAGGGCCAGGGCAACCTGCAGAAAGGTACAGGGAGAGAGAAAGGAAACACTACGGGAGAGAGGAGACACAAAGTTAGTGATGTGTAATGGTGG
>NW_018128402.1:46812-48103 GCF_001952655.1 Monopterus albus
TAAGTCTGTGAGCCTCGCCTCCAATGCTGCTAGCATCTGACATTTATTACAAGTACCATTATCGCTAAAGGAGGCAGAGGAATAACTGAACATGCGACACTCCGAGCAAGAGAAAGGAGGAGAGGAAGAGGGGGAAGCCATTGCTCTCGATTAAGCTACTAGCTTAGCTAGCTTCTAAACTAGCCGACCTAAAGTAGCAAGTTAAATTTGGTAGTTAGCAAGAACTTATGCAAAACAAGTGCTTTAAGTGGTGCAAGCGTATGTCGTCACTCAAAAATTCAGATGAACCTAGAAAATAGTGAGTTTAATTCCTAAACAATCTGGAAGCAAGCACAACAGTGCAAATACAGAAAACAGGAAATGAGTACGGTTTACCGCAGGAAACAGCAGTCCGTCAAAGGTCAACAGTTCCGCCAGATCAATCATATTAATGTGTCTGTTTCCTGGTTTTCTGCATAAATTAGTCATGAAATGTGATCTGATCTTCACCAAAGTCACAAATATGAAGAAACACTATTTCCAAGCTGATAAAACACAAACAGTCAGTTCCTCCCCGCTGTCGCCAAGTGCTTGCTCAAGGGGGATTTGTTGGGTTTTCCCTTTGTAATAATAGTGATAACAGTAAGTTCTAGACCTTACTCTGTAAAGTGTCCTGAGATGACTTTTGCTGTGATTTTGTGCTATACAAATAAAATTTGAATTTGATGTTTTTCTTTCAAGGTGACTCAGATCTAATGTTTTCTCAGAAGTATGAACAAACTTAACTGTATTATTTGATTTGATTTGATTTGATGTCCATTCAGTCGTTAGAGAGATATAGAATGCAGCTCCTGTCAAATGAAGTACGAAGTGATTGATTTATGACCCAGCACCCTCCGCATTTCCTTGCCCATAATTTCATGGCTTTATTAACTTAATTTTCACATGTAGGTGTTACTTTTCACTGTGACATGAAGTCCAAGACCCCTGATTTATGGTTTTATAACTACATCAAAGGAGTTTTGGTAGTTAGGGTTTCTGTATTGCCAACCTTCAATCAAAGTAAGAAGAAGAAGGGACACTGATTGTATTTCTTCCCAGTCAATTGTTGGACTAAACCAGTCCTGCATGTCCTTTTATGAAGAATGCTCAAAGACAAATCTGTCCTTTGAGATATTTATTACAATCAATATTTAAGAAAAGCAATACAGAGCTCTGGATTCTGTTTCTATCTGAAGCCCTATCACACAGAGAAGTTAGTGCATAGCTGCTGCAGGAAGCCGGAACCACGAGTTTCCTCTTCACAGAGAAT
>NW_018128402.1:48623-58654 GCF_001952655.1 Monopterus albus
ACTTCCTGTTGTTCTGAGTCTCTGCACTTAGACACACAGCATTTCATGTCCACAGGTCAAATCTTTACAAAGGTCAAACAGATTAAACAATTATTTGAACAGTTTTGCAAATACATAACATAGCACAATATTATTTTATCAAGAATTTCTTTCTACACAATCTATAGGAAGTCTGTGACATGATGGCTATCAGGCTAATAGGGTAATGCTATGTAGTAGTCCCTGTTGAGTGTTGGTGTTATTTAGGCCAAGACAAGTCATTATATATGCAGGTGTTATTCACTGTTTACCATGTTTCTGTACTACATTCAGGGTCTCTGACCTGTTTTGCAGCATTCAAGGTGTGATTCTGTGCGATATCCTTCCTTCACTGTGCTCAAGCTCCACCCGCACCATGCGGTATTTCATGCAAGTTTATCATGGGTTTTACTTCTTTCCTATAATCTTTGATTGCTAATTTTTGTGTCTTCATGCATTTTTCTATGCACAGTATTTTTAGAAAGTGGCTCACAGACAGTAAAGGTGGCTCCCCCAGCTCAATTTGGTTCATTGTAGCTGATTGGAGGAGGCGCTTCAGCACGCACTACAATGTGCGTCTCTAAACATATGGGGGATTGTTAGTGCAGCAGGTTTAGGTCCAATCATTTAGTTGTCATTGACTTTTAAATGTTTCAGTCTCTCAGTGTTTCCCTCTAAGTTTTGTCTGAGTTGAATATATTATTTGTTATCAAGGTACGGTAAAACCCCTGTGTGACGTCCATATTCATAGAGCGACACTGACTGTCCAAAATATCTACATTCACTGTTGCATATTTCCTAAAAGTATTTGTTTATTATTGTAATTTAGTATTTTTGAATGTTTTAAGCCATAAAATGTTTGTTTAAATGGAGTAAGTTTAATGGGATAAGGATGACACTGTCCCTGGGTGAAATTCACCAGGGTGATGTTGCAGGAAACCAGCAAACACAGGTCAGTTTGACCAGAGATGCTGCATGTTATTCTCCAAGTAGCCACTAGGGGCACTACCAAGTACCCTCTAGGAGCAAGGCCACATGGGATTTGTAGTCAGTCAGTCTTCATGTGTTTATAATTTGTAATTGTTTCACGTCTGTAGCCATTTTTACGTCTTCCGACTCCTCAAGTTTTGAACCTCACTGTACTTGTTTTGTCTCTGTTCGTACCCTTGTTTTGTAGTTGTTTTACAGTCTCTAGGGTAATTTCTTTCTTTTAAATATTTTGAGCCTCATTATAGTGGTTTACTTCCCATCTTATGACTTTTTGTTACTGTTCGGTAACCATGGAGTGAAATTCCAAAAGGGTGACATTGCTGGAAATCTGTAAACACATTAGGTTAGTTGGACTCATATGTTGGATGTTTTGCCACAAGGGACACTACTGCTGCAATGGTATATCCAAGGTGCATTGTGTTTATACCTTTAGCAACAAGGTTCAAGGTTCAAAGGGTTTATTTGTCATATGCGCAGTTAGGAAACATGTTTCCCTGTACAATGAAATTCTTACTTTGCCGTCCACATGAATGCCACAAAATACAAATGAAATATAAAGTAGATAAATAAGTAACACAAAATCTAAGGCACCTTAAGCAGGAGATGCAGCAATATGATAAAAATATATAAGGATATAATAAGAGAATGTATGCTGCATAGGAGCAGCATGTGCAGCAGTCAACAGTCACTGTGCAATTATGCATTTGCAAACTGAGAATGTAAACAGTACAGGTCGAGAGAACATGACATATTTCCTGGTAATAAACTCCTCAGCTGTTTAGGAGTCTGAAAGAAAGAGTTTTTCAGTCTAGAGGTCCTGCATTTCACACTTCTGAGCCTCCGACTGGAGGGTAGGGGTTTGAACAGTCCGTGCTGGGGGTGGGTGGGGGCCTTGAGGATGGAGGCAGCTTTCCTACGCACCCTGCGATGGTAAATGCTCTGCATGTACATACTATGTGATGATATTTTCAGTTGATGTATTATTTTATCAACCAGGTTGTTTAACAGTTATATTCCTCCAGAATGACAATGAAGTGCAAAATCAGAAGGGTCTAGGTTTCAGATCATGAAAATGAAGGATTTAACCTACAAAGTGCTACCTTGTTGACCCAATTTATAAATAGTGCTGTCTTATATTTTCAGGGGTCTATGGCACATTACAAAATTTTGACTTTTCTCCCTTCAACCCCTGTCCGCTCGGCACGACCTGCCTCTCTTCTGCCTTTCTCTCCTCTGTTCTCTTGACCTGCCTCTGTTTGCACGACCTGCCTCTCTTTTTCTTTTCTCTCTCCTACTCTTTTTGTGGGATCCGCGCCTCAGCTGTTTTGCTTTAAGTAATTAGTGACTCGTGGGTTGTCGCGCACAGCTGAGGCGCGTTAACTGATTGACTCCCTCATTAATACCTCTGGCAGACACTCCGCCGTTGCTGGAGCATTATTACATTGATGACTGTAACGTGCATACCCTGCAACAGCCCTTTTTTTTCTGTGGTATGTATGTACGTGCTTTAGATTTCCACGTTGACAGTGACTGTGCTGTGGATTTCTTTTATCACGTTGGTCTTTTGTGTTTTCACCATTTCATTATTTGTTTTCTACGCTGACAGTTCCTGTGCGTGGCTTTCTTTTGTTTTCTTTCCACCTGTCCATCCACATCCTGCTTCCCTCCTGGTCTCCTCAGCCGTCACTGCCCTAACCCTGGTTCAGGATTATTCATTGAATCCGTTATGTTGTTACTTTGTTTTTTCCAGTAAACCTTTTTCTTTTCACTAGCACCTGGGTCTGCAAGCTTGAGTCCTACCACAGTTCTCCCTCACCCTCCTGGTGAGGGGGACCAACCATACCAATAACAACCCCTATTACCTTCTACAGTACAACGAGCTAGCTAGTTAGTTTGAATGTTTGTTTGTTCATCTACTTTTTTTTTTTGCATAATACAGGGATTTTGACAGATAATGACTTCCATTTACAAAATTTAGGCAGCAACAAACAAAAAATCCCTTCTCAGGCTGCCAGCACATCCCCTTCAGGAGGGTGCTGTAAAGTACTGTTTATCCATCGACCATTTTGGGTCCACTCTGTCATGGAAGCCTAGCATAGATTTGTAAGGTGGAAGCAACATCAGTTGCCCACAGTATGGGTTACAATTGTTTTGCTCACACCACATTTTCCATTTTTTTCTTCCCCCTTCTTTTTTCAAATTTTACTTTTATTAAAAATTTGTTTTGTTTGGTGGATTGCACAAGCTGAAGACACACACTTCACACCCTCACACACAACCAATGTAAAACTTATCTTCTTTTTTTGTGTAATGTCTTGCGTCTGTTGTCTGGTCTTCATGTCTTGCCCTGTTTTGTTAATGTCCTATAGATGAAACTAACCACACAGCCATGTCAACCTTAAATTTATGAGGCTTTTAGATAAGGGCGCTCGTAGTCCAAACCCAGTTCCCACGGGCTGTTTGATGAAACTGTCTATTTGAGAAGCCAAGCCCTGAGGTCAGATGCAAGGCAACAGACGGACAGCTAAACTGCAGAAAGCATTCAAACAGCACACACATATACACATCTAGCATTCCCTGCAGGCTGACTAAGTGGTCTTTCTTCCTCTCTGGGGACTCTCTGTCCCTGCTGCTTCACCCCTTTGGCATGTAACCCATACCACCCCTCACCCCTACATGTGTGCATGTGTGCACACACACACACACACACATACTCCTATCAGGTTTAAGATCAGCCATTTCCAAAGTCAACAGATGTGAGCCAATTGAGGATGGATTGCAGACACACTTCTGCTCTTTCACATAAGTAATGCAATAAGAGCACCAGGGCTGCACAACAGAGGATACACAGACATATTACTGTTTTCTTCATCGTATTCTGCACACACTTAAATGCACATACTTTTCCATTAGTCACAATAGTTTTTTTTTCACCTCACTTATGCTATAATTGTCAATTTTAACTTAAAAATAATTCCCTTGTTATGGTTTAATAGTAACATTTTTGTCTCATCAGCAAAGGAACTGCAATCACCAAAGCATAAAAAGTAATCTGGGAGCTTTTTAAGCTAAAACAAAAATCTTTATAGAGGTACAATTAAAAGGGAGTAATTGTTATTGTAATTATGGACAGTAGTTTTTTGTGTGAAACAGTATCAGTTCACCCAAATCAAATAAATATAAATTTAGCCATGCAGGGAGTGTCGATTTTCTTTGAAGAGGTTTTGAGATAATGTTTCTGATTATATCAGCTTCAAAAACTGTATATCCATATGCCCAAAAAATGTGACAACACACACCAGATCACACACATGGAATTGCAGTGGATGCTTGATTTGGCCATGATTTGACAACAAAAGCTCAATCATGCAGAATCCTAAAACATCAAATTTTTCCCAATCAACTGAAAAGCCTGTGTCAGTTATGCTTCTTTTTTGTGTTCTTGTGTCATCATCTGCCTCATTTTACTTGCTGTTAGCAGGTAAAAGGTGGGGAAAAAAACCCTAACTATTTTTGGATACCTAGCTCTCACTAACTTTTAAATCTGGAAACATCTGATTCCTGAGCAGTCAGAGTTTGATGCGACCACACGGCAATCTGAAAAATGCAAGAGTATGTTAATGGCCTATTACAAACAATACAGTATTATTGTACATGTATATAGTCCTTTAGAACTATACCTGTGTTTGTCTTTTTCAGTACTTTTTGTTAATAACATGTTGATTTGGAAAGGGAAGCATGATGAATGGTCCTTGGCATTGCACTGATGAAAGAAAAAAGGCTAAGTGCACAACATCATGAGCTGGGCAAAAAGATAAAACTGCCAAGTTAAGACCTTTACCACATTGGTAATACATAAGCCACATTAAAAAAAAAAAATTAAGGACAACACATGCAAAATAAAGATTTCCCTCAAATGTTATAACACTGTTTTGAGTTAATGTACTTTGCTTTGTGTTCCATCCACAAAAATGTCCTGTTATTTTGTGCAAACAAAGGCAGTAACATCTTAGTTAGGCGACTTCTAGCGATGGTACTAATTATGATGAAAGCAAAGGAGTGTGAAGTGTTTATTATCCATGACTGTTCCACAACCTTAACTATGTGTATTATTGCAACCATGCCATCCATCCATCTTCATCCGCTTTATCCGAGACCGGGTCGCAAGGGCAGTAGTCCGAGCAGAGCCTTCCAGACTTCCCTCTCCCCACACACCTCCTCTAGCTTCTCAGGAGGAAGCCCAAGGCGTTCCCAGGCCAGCTGGGAGACATAATCTCTCCAACCTGTCCTGGGTCTGCCCCGAAGTTTTCTCCCGGAGGGACATGCTGGAATACATCCCCAGGCGGCATCCTGAACAGGTGCCCGAGCCACCTCAACTGGATCCACTCAACGCGGAGGAGCAGCGGCACTACTTCGAGCTCCTCACGGGTGACTGAGCTTCACACCCTATCCCTAAGGGTGTGCCGCTTGTATCCGCAATTTCATTCTTTCGGTCATGATCCAAAGTTCATGGCCATAGGTGAGGGTAGGAACATAGATCGACTGGTAAATTGAGAACTTTGTCTTACGACTCAGATCCTTCTTCACCACAATGGACCGGTACAGAGACCACATTACTGTGGATACCGCACCGATCCGTCTGTCAACCTACATTTTTCCCTCACTTGTGAACAAGACCCCGAGATACTTAAACTCCTCCACTTGAGGGAGCAACTTGCCCCCAACCTGGAGAGGGCAATCCACCTTTTTTCATGCCAACAAAGCTTATTTTACTTCTAGCCACAATCTTTTAGTGTTTTAAATTGAGAAGTCAGAATTCTGACTTCCCAGTTGGAAATTTCAACTGGAAAGCCCCCGAAGCAGAGTCATGCACTAGTCCAATTTTGAAAACCCGCATCCGCATCCGCAAAGCTTTGTATAGGATCCAATCCATTACCCAGAGTTATTTCTAATTGACATCCGGACCTGACCCAACCATTAACATAAGACCCACGACTCAACCTGTACCCGCAATTAAAACAGACTTTAAAGTAAGGGACTGGGTAGCTTAAAGTGTTTGAGTGTTGTGTTGTTGGAAAAGTAACTGTTGATGGATACAGCACCTGCAGCTGTCCTAATTTTTGTATTCACAATTAACTGTATTCACTTTTAGGTTATCTATTTTGACACACTGATGCCTAGTCTACATTGATGTCTGAGTGATGCCAAATTTAGCTGGATGTGAGCTGAGGGGCCATAGGCCTTCACAATAAATGTATTGGTTATTTAGGCTACTCACCTGCATTTAGTCTATCCTTTACCTGTACCCAGTGGCGGGCCGTCAGGGCCAGCAAGGCCTTCTCTGCTGGCCTAAACACTATTAGAAGCACTGACCTACATTTACAACCAAAATTCTAATATTTGTTCCATGAAATTGTATTAATTTATTCCCAACAGTCTGTTCTCTTCATTTCGTAGTATTTCTCTCTTAGATTTTTTGTCCAATCAGATTTCAGCCTCTATGTGTTGCCATGTCAATCTAATCTGCCCAGGGCCTTCAGAATCAGAAGTGCTGGCCCATGTAACTTAAACTATATTAGCAATGGGACTGTTTCTTTAACCAATCAGATTTCAAATTCGCCTCACAGGGCCAGCTAGCTGGCCCACAATGATGTCAAGATTTTCCGTCCTCTGATTGGTTGGTCAGAGCAAAACTAGAATAGGGCTTACGATGGAACTGAAGTGCAGGTTTCACAGTTGTGGTTGTAGTGTAGAGGTTTTGGAGTTGTCTTAACTGGGTTTCTTGCTTTAGTAAAAACGGTATTCACCCTCAATACGCGAAATACCTCTTTCTTTGTAATGCCACACTTTATATTGCGTTTTTGTATAGCATTGATGGTCTCTATATTTGCGACATACAGTGGTGGTATTAAGAGGTGAATTAAGTTAATGGAACATTTCTCTTCAGCACACTACACAGGTTTGGTTTTGTAGAGTCGTTTATCTACGGGATTAAAACACTACACACATCGCCTAGGGCCACAATAAGCATGAATGGGATCACCTCACTAACTGTCACTCTACCACAGAACCAGACAAGGATGCCCACTCTCACCATCTCTATTCACCATTTTCATTCAACCTCTAGAAGCAGCGATACAACAGAACAATAGCTTTAAAAGCTAAAAGTATTTATTCGTCATATGCACAGTTAAGAAATGTGTTTCCCTGTACAATGAAATTCTTACTTTACCGTCCACATGAATGCCACAAAATACAAATGAAATATAAAGAAATACAGGATAGCAACACTCATCTTAAAATTTGTCTTTATGCAGATGATTTATGATTATATCTACAAGATCCCAAAAATCTCCCTGTCCACATATGAAAAGGAAAAACACAAGGTGGCCTAGAAGCACCAAACTTTCATCATAACATCTTAACAAATCAACTGCAATATTTAGTCAATTAGATTCAGAAGGACAGTTACAACAGTTAATGGATAGAATTAGAGCAAAATCATGGCCTAAACATCTCAGTTGCAGACTTCACTTCCTACCAAACTACATCAAGAAAATGAACTATTGTATGAGTATCGCAATCACTTAAACTGTGACAGCCTGGTGGAAGGCGAACAAGATCACAAAATCATCACTAACACCATGTAGATTCACCCAAATCTGGCACAGCCCTGATAGTCAACTGCACAACAACCCCATCCACTTCCCATCATGGCAACACAAAGGAATCACTCACCTTCATCACCTGTTTGAAACCAACCAGAACATATTATTTAACACCAGTCCAGAAGTACAGAGTTGGGAGAGAACAGTTCCTCCAGTATCAAGAACTAAAATCTGTAATTAAATCGAAAGGCTAATGTAATCAACAGCCCACTACAACCTTCCAAGAGATCATGAAAATGACAAATTCCATGAAAATAATATCCAAACTTTATAAATTCATATCAAATACAGTTACAACAATACTAAATGGGAGGACAATTTAGGTCCCCCACCCAAGACCCGACTGGTCTGAATTTTGTAATAATATCTTATCGGTAACCAGCAATACAAACTTACACTGTATACAATATAAGACCATGCACAGGACCCACATTTATTATTATTAGTAGTAGTAGTAGTATTTGGGAATTACATTTTGATTTTAAGTGTTATGTACTTGGAAAAATTTCATTCCTACCATTACAATGGCTCTGAATTGCAATACTGTCCATCTTCCTGATGCCGCTATTCATATCCACTGGGTGAAAAAAGTAGGATTAAAAGATTGTAATTCAGGATATGGTAACTATGAAAAGTCTGAATCTAGGTCAGGATGGTCTTATCATTAATAGCCTAGATATATAAAGGGACAAAATCTGGCTCAGTTGTCTGATCCTGGATCATGAAATGTTGGAGTTCCAAATCTGATTGAATCTGCATGAGATGAAAAGTTCTGGACTTCTGGGGTCAGGGGACAAGTACAACAATTATCTCTTTTACTTTTGATTAGTAGCTGTGATTGTCTTGCTTATTGTTTCTTTCCGAAGATTGCTTGTTTCTGTTTTAAATGAACCAGTCAGGGGAAGTCTTCTAGTTTAGCTCCAATCTATACAGTGACAATGGAGGCTTAATATTTCAGAAATCTTTTATTCAGTCTCAACATTATTGAGTCAGTGTGAGACTACATGAAGAGCCTGAAGACATCGAAGCAGCCTAAATTCACAGACAAATTGTGGCAGGTTCTCCAATATACTTGAAACAGTCTGCTGTGTAGTACTGTCTTTCCCCTTTGTCTGCCGAGTTGACCCTGATGTTTCCTTGTGAGGAGCGACAAGGTCAGAGCCTAAAGGCCAAACAATGCTGTACATGTTCTACACTGACATAACCACTGAATCCCATGTGAGTTTGTTGACAGGGCTGTATATCATTACTAGGGTTCAGGATGTATGATTTATTTAAGGCAAGATGAAACATTCTGAATGAATATTGTGATTCACAGGACATAAATGATGGATGTTAGAGTTTTGGTAGAAAACTGACCAGGCATTAGATTTTTCAAGATGACAGTGACTTTACTGTGGATCAGGAATCATAACAAAACTTAACAGGGATAAGACATTTCTTAAATAACAGGTTATCAGTGTAGAGAGCATCAGTTCATTTTACATAGATATAATAACCTGCTGAGATGTTTATGAATTTCTTTCATTTTCAGTTCTTATATAACTGGGTTAAAAAGAGGATTGTACAAAGCTATTTATAAAATCATTACTACATATACAGTGTCTGGAATATATGACTCAATTCGAGCTGTAATATGACCATATATTAACAAATAAAAATAGTTGATTAAAACCAGCAGGTGAGGAATACCGGTCTGTGCAGCTTTTCTCCTGACTTCTCCACTACTGTAGTAACATATTATAATATGTGACACTTTTTCTATCTGTACATATTTTTAACACATCTTTATGAATTGTAAGAAATGTGCCAGTTATATTGAAGTTAGATAAATATGTACATGCATAGAGGTTTACATTATAAATATTGACAAAGCTATTTAATTAACATTTTTAGTCTCTAGTCATTCTCTCTGACTTTCACATTATATTGACTCACATTCATTATATTGAATTATGCTTGGCACCTTAATTAGAAATATATTTATATGCATGTAGTTTTATGTTTTTCAATACTAAAGCAAGCTTCTTAATTCAGAAGTTTTAATCCCTATTAACCATCTGTTCTGTTCTCATTTCAACCTTTAACTCTTCTCCCTCCATCACTCTGACTTGTCCTGTTGCAGCTGTGCTGCTGTGCAGACATGAAGAGGAACAACAGCCTGACTCCCTCCTATTTTCAGTTCACTGTGTTTGCAGACTATGGGCCCCTCATATCTTTTCTTCACCTCACTTCACACTCAGCTACAAAGCACCCCAGTGCCTGCTAGAGGTCACAGTCTGATGAAGCCAACAAAACCACATCATCAGCAAATATAGATGCAATTTTGAGGTCCCCAAACAAGACCCTTCCCTC
>NW_018128402.1:58670-67546 GCF_001952655.1 Monopterus albus
CCCCCCCGGCTGTGCCATGAGATCCTGTCCAAGAAAAGTACAAATAGGTGACAAGGGACAACCCTGACGAAGGCCAACACCAACAGGGAACATGTTTGACGTCTTGCCAGGTATATGGACACAACTCCCACAAGGACCGGATGGCTTATACCAATGGCCCCAGTGCCCTGTACACCCAAAGTACCCCTCACGAAATCCCATGGGGGACCTGGGTGGTAGTTCTTCTCTTATTCCACAAAACACATGTAGACTGGGTGGGCAAACTCCCAGAATCCTTCCTGTAACCTGGCAAAAAGAGAGAGCTCATCCAGCATTTCACGCCCTGAATGGAATCTGCATTGCTCCTCCTGAATCCATGGTTTGACAGTCGGTTGGAGTCTCCTTTCCAACACCCTGGCATAGGCTTTCCCAGGGAGCCTGAGTAGTGTGATACCCCAATAACTGGAGCACACTCTCTGGCCCCCCTTTTTGGAAAATGGGAACCACTACCCTAGTCTGCCAGTGCACAAGCACTGTCCCCATCCTCCATGTGCCACTGAAGGGGCATGTCAACCAAGGCAGCCCAACTATGTCCAGAGCTTTCAGCATCTCATGGAGAATCTCATCCACTCCAGGTGCCTTGCCACCGAGGAGCTTTTTGGCTACTTCAGTGACCTCTGCCAGGAATAGGGGTGAGGTTTTTCCTGAGTCTTACTTCTTCTCCCCCCTTGGAGGGCATATTAGATGGGTTCTTTCCACTGCCCAATAATATCCCCAGTTCAAGTCAGCAGTTCTCCTCCCCTACCAAACACAGCCTGGGCCAAACCCAGCTTTCCCCTTTTGAGTCATCTAACAGTTTCCAAAAACTTATTTGAAGCCAACTGAAAGTCCTTCTCCATAGCCTCAGTGGACTCCTTCCACACCAGAGCTTTTGCATCCTCGACCATTGGAGCTGCAGCCCTTTTGACCTGTCAGTACCATCAGCTGCTTCAGGAGACCCCTGAGCCAACCAAGCCCTGTAAGCTTCTTTCTTCAGCCTAAGATCATCCTTCACCACTGGTGTCCACCAGTGGGTTCTCAGGTTGCCACCGTGACAGGCACCAAGAACCTTCTGGCCACAACTCAGAATAGTTGCTTTAACAATGGAGGATTTGAACGTGGCCCATTTGGATACCATGTCCCCAGCCTCCCCCAGGACATGAGAGAAATTCTTCCAGAGGTGTGCGTTAAAGGCCTCTTGATAGGGGCTTCAGCCAGGCATACCCAGTGCCCCCTCACTACACGTTTGGGTTTGCCCAGTCTGGCCAGCAGCTTTCCCCACCATCAGATTCAACTCACCACCTGGTGGTGATCAATTGACAGCTCTGTTCCTCTCTTTATCCAAGTGTCCAAAACATACTGCCTTAGATCCGATAATATGACAACAAAGTCAATCATCAATCTAAGAGCTGAGGTGTTCTGGTACCAAGTAGACTTATGAACAATGTTATGCTCAAACATGGTGTTTGTTATGGCCACAACAAGTGCAGAATTCCAATAACAAAATACCATTCAGGTTCAGATCAGGCAGGCCATTCCTCCAAAACACCCCACTCCAGGTTTTTCCATCACTGTGCACATGAATATTGAAGTCCCCCACAAGAACTATGGAATCCCCAGGTGGTGCCCCTTCAAGGACCCCACCCAGGATCTCCAAGAAGGCCACATACTCTGAACTATTATTTAGCACATAGGCACAAACAACAGGGAGGGACATATTTTGCATTGTAGTGTTTAAAAACAAACAAGGGTACCAGTCCAGAGGTAATATGTAATAGAATAGTATGTAGTTCATATATAGATATTATTTGTAATAGTTATGTAAGGGTGAGCTAAGTGTTTATATAAGCTTGATCTGTTTCTCTTTTGCTCAAGCAAGAATATCTTGGGTTGTGTCCCCCTTGTTTAATTTATGGGTAAACATCCAGAGCGACTTCCTCCTTAAATGGGGAATGGACATAGCTTCAGCCTTATGTGAACGGTTTGTGTGCTCTGTTCATGTTTAGAAAAAGGAAATGTGCGCTAGGTGAATGCGACCTAGAAGTTCATGTACTGGACATCTTAGACAGTGCTCGGAAGAAGGGGTGTGGAGCTGGCATGAGACTGTGTCTCTGGCTCAGGCCATAGAAGGCTGTGTGACTGCAAGAAGATAAAGGCTAGGATAGCTGTGGGTTCAGGGGGAGAAGAAGAAGAAGGCTACCGTGACAGTGAAGGGTGCTGCTCTTTGAGACCCAGGCCTGGGTAAGGGACTCTGACTGACTGGACCCCTGACCAAGACTGACTGACTGTGTGACAATTTTCTTATTTAATACTGTATCCATTCCATTTCAGGAGGAGTGATTCTGTTCCCTAACTACCAGATTACTCATTTAACTACTACTCTGTTCAGAATAATTGTAATATTAAATGATTATTTAAATTGGGATGATTTGTCTGAATTAATTTAGTTCACATTCTAGCCACGACAGCATGCATGTAGGGCTGAGAGGTGTTCTTTTTGCTGTTTTGTTGTGTTTTTCAAATGCAATGACAATAAAAGGTTTGACTTCAAATTCAGATTTTCAAGAATGCCATGAAAAAGGAAAACATATACACAAAGAAAGTACACCCTCCCTCAGTTCTATGATTTTATTTATCAGGAGCTAAAAACAATTGTGTGGACCTCACTAACTTCTATAAAAAATAAAATAACCTCAGGTGACAAAAAACAGCAGATTTCTATGTGGTTACTGGTACCCAAAAGTAAACCAAGATTCAGAAACCAGGTGGGGGAAAAAAAACAGCCTCTGCTCAGCTGTGAGTGTGTGATAAGAGCGCAGCCCCTCCCTCCCTCCTCTAAACAGAGATCTACACAGGGAAAATACAGTGGAAACGCAAAGTAGGATGGTCGCAGTGTCAACTTGGGAGGTTATGCTGGGTGACGGTTAAGGGGAAGCATGTGGTGTACTACTCTTTTGGGTTCACAGTGGAAACAACTATAATGTGCAGCTGGAACAGCAGCGTCCTCGCCAACACACTGCTGGGCTCTGAACCGGATGTAGCTGCCTGCTAACAGAACTAGCTTGGTCGACCACTCACATCTCCAAAAACATCAGAACAAATTTCTAAACTGGCATTACCTGGAAAGACTGACCACATATTCTCAATCTAAGTGGTTATTTTTTTACTTAAGAAAGTGGCATAATACCAGTCCCACAGATGAAAATGATAACAACCCCCTCCAAAAGATTTCTTTAAGAGAATTTTGAAATCATTTTCTATGCCGCTTAATCCCAAATGGGGTCGCAGGGGGGCTGGAGCCAAACCCAGCCGGCATAGGGCGAAAGGTGGGGTACACCCTGGACAGGTCGCTGGTGCATCGCAGAGCCAATTTTGAAATCTTGAATATGAATTAAGGTCACCTTCAGTCTGTATCATATTGTGCTGTCTTATCCAAAAAGTCCCACCACAGATGCTGTGGCCCCAAAAAGCCCAGATCTCAACATCTTAGTCTACGATTACACGAGACACAGAAGATGCTGAGACATCTTAAATTCCACTCTAAGACCACATAAGAATCTTATAATATTATCTCTCCCCACTCTCTGCTCAGTTGACCTTGATGCTTCCATGTAAGGAGCAATGAGATCAGAGTTTAGAACCAAAACATTAATGCTGTGCTTATTCTACATTAACATAAAAATTTATTCCATGTGGCTTGTGCTGACTCAGCTGTATATCATTACCAGGATTCAGGATATGTGCAGTCAACTTAAGGCTAAATGAAATGTTCTGGATGAAAGTTGTGATTCACGGGAGATATATTATTGAGTTAACAGCAAAAATTGATTAGTCATCACATTTTTTAAGCTGACAATGGTCTTTACTGTGTGTTAGGAGTTGAAACATATCCTAGCATTAAACATTTTGCAGGGATCAGAAAAATCACATTGATAGCTTCAGTTCCATTAATCTCGACAAAACAACCTCTTAAGGTGTTTAGAAATTTCTTTCATTTTTAGTCCATATATAACTGGATTAAAAATAGGATGATACAAAACTAATTGTAAAGTCATGATTAAACGTGCATTTTTTGGAAAATCAGATTCCAGTCGGGCAGTAATGACATCATATGCTATCAAAATAAAATAGTTCATCAAAACCAGCAGGTGAGGGACGCAGGTCTGTGCAGCTTTTCTCCTGACTTCTCTACTGCTGTGGTAACATATTACAAGTATCCTGGTGTATGTGAAAGCTATGATGACCACAGGAACAACAATAAGATTTATGAAAAGTACCATACCATAGAAAGATATTGCTCTTGAAGGAACACAAAAAAGTTTGTAA
This sequence comes from Monopterus albus, assembly GCF_001952655.1. Lineage (NCBI taxonomy): Eukaryota > Metazoa > Chordata > Actinopteri > Synbranchiformes > Synbranchidae > Monopterus > Monopterus albus. The sequence goes on from NW_018128402.1 coordinate 63,015, forward strand.
ATTGAGTTATTGCAAAAAATGACTTTCAGAGTGAAGCTACAGAGCTGCTGATTAGAGCTCAGTGTTGTTATTCCCACATTCAGACATGCAGGCAAAAGCCAAGATGAAGCCAGAAAGATACTTATAGTTGTTTTTGTCATTATAGTTGGATAATGCAGAGGTTTACATATAGACACATATCTGTCATAGGCCATGGCTGCCAACAGTAAGAACTCTGAACAAACTAAAGAATAAAACATAAAGTATTGAACCAGACAGGCCTGATAGGATATGATCTGTTTTTCAGATAAAAAGTCGACCAACAGCTTTGGGTAGATATTAGTGGTGAAAAGAACAGAGTTCAGCAACAAAGCTGCAATGAAAATGTACATAGGCTCATGGAGGTCTTGGTGGTTCCAGATCAGGTACAAAATAATAGAATTACTGCAGATTATTAAAATATATACGGTGAAAACAACCATAAAATAAAGGTATCTGTATTTGTGAACTTCCACATGCCCACCAAATGTTAAATATGTTGCATTTAATTCTTCCTCCATTAAGAAAGTCAAGTATAAATGATTGATTATTAAGACAGTCTGGTAATATTACAGTAATATGTTAGATTGCAAGGAGAGATTTAACTTTGAAGATTGCAGTAAGATATTTCTTATATTGGATTCTCTTATTTAGTTATCTATAAACCGACTTATTTCCTGAACTAAGAAAGAGAACAGTTTGAGCCTGTGAAATGGTTTTATCAGACCGCTTCAGCCTCCATGGATCTCATTAAACCTTCCACCAAGAGTGAATAACATGTAAACATCAAACTCTGGAGGCCTGAATCAGTGACACTTGCTATATTCTCTTAATGCCACAGTAAATAACACTATGGAAACTGTTGAAATGTATTAATAAAACATACTTTTGCATTTGGGCAGGGTTCAACTTATACCATCCTCTTTGGTAGGAGGGTTCTCCTTTATGAGAACAGAGGGTATAATAATAATGCTGCACAGTCCACACAGAATAGGATATGTACTTCTGTTCTGTGAGATGAAGTCACTTGCTACAAGCTGTGGAGCTTTGAAGCAGCTCATATTAGGGAATGGAAATGGTATTATTTACTTTAAAAGCAATGCAGCATTATTTATACAGTTTATAATACAGTTTATTTATACTTACCTGCACAAGTTTCACCCTGTAACAAACAATCTCAGACTCACTACTATGATTCGGTTTGTGCTGGTTGGAACTTGTAGCTCACATACTCTACTAGTGTCACTATTTTTAGCATCTGAAGAAGGACAACAAAAAGCTACTACTATTAATAATAATAATAATAATACTTTATTTGTATAGCACTTTACAACTTCGGAGGAGCCCAAAGCGCTTCACAGAAGAACATATATTAGGAGTATAAAACCGGCCACATAAGCAATAAAACCAAAAACAAAATAAAAACACACAATAAAAGCTAATGAGAAACTTCCATATTAAAGTGTAAATGTAAGACAACAAACTAAAAGTCATCGACATGATGCCACTGGAGCCTGTTAGACACAGAAAGCTTGTCTAAAGAGATGAGTTTTTAGTTTTGACTTAAAAGACGACAACCTCAGTTATGGACCGTAACTTCGGCAGTAAGGAGTTCCAGAGCCTGGGGCCATATATGGCAAATGAACGATCACCCCGTTTTTTTATATCTTGTCCACGGGACAACCAAGGACACATGCTCTGAGGAACGTAGAGCCCTAAGCGGAGTGCGAATGGACAACAGGTCAGACAGGTATGGGGGAGCGAGGCCGTTAATAGCCTTAAATACAAATAATAGTGAACTGCACTGGCAACCAGTGTAGCGAGTGAAGGACAGGGGTGATGTGGGCATACTTTGAAGTATTTGACAGTAGACGGGGAGCAGCGCTTTGTACCAGTTGATAATAATAAGGTATAGCCTAAGTTGACCTTGGTCAGTGCTTAGGTAGAAGAGGAACAGTGTTTAAATCCAATACCATAAAGACCCAGGATTTGTGTTATCGTGGACTTCGATGGACATAATTTTCGCCAAGGTTCAGGAGCAGGACCACATCTTAAACACTCCTCTTCTTGTCATGTGTTTATTAATACCCTCCTACCCTGGATGCCTGTTGGTTTCCATTTTCTGTGCACGTAGGGGAGCAGCGCTTTGTACCAGTTGATAATAATAATAAGGTATAGCCTAAGTTGACCTTGGTCAGTGCTTAGGTAGAAGAGGAACAGTGTTTAAATCCAATACCATAAAGACCCAGGATTTGTGTTATCGTGGACTTCGATGGACATAATTTTCGCCAAGGTTCAGGAGCAGGACCACATCTTAAACACTCCTCTTCTTGTCATGTGTTTATTAATACCCTCCTACCCTGGATGCCTGTTGGTTCCCATTTTCTGTGCACGTAACCTCAGAGTTTCATTTGCACTCAGTTCATTTCTACAATAAACTACAAGCAATAATTAATCTGAAAAATTCACCTCTTTCAGCTGACCATCTGCTCAGTGCACAGCAAACCACCAGCCTGGTTCTACTTGGACATCTGTCCAACTAAAGAAGCTAAATGGCATTCCCCACAGACTCTGTATTCTATACCAACATCACAGGATGCTCCACCATTTCCACCAACCATCTAAGTGAGCACCATTGAACTACTACATCTACATCAGTTCAGCTACAGCTGACCCACTCAAGGACAAATGGTGATCTCTTGATTCCTCCTCCTACCACTCACTTGTAGCTCCTAAAGCATGCAACGAGTGGCAATGTCTACATTACATGGCCATTCAGTTGTTAGAGAGATATAAAATGCAGCTCCTGTCAAATGAAGTGTGAATTGATTGATTTTTGTCCCCCTCTTCCTCTAATGAGTAACCAAAGGTTCCTATGCCAGCAACTGTGAACTGACAACACTGTCATGGTGCTAGGACAACCCAGAGACATAGGCACTGCCCCTCATATCTCATCTCATTTTGTATACCGCTTAGTCCCGAATGGTGTCGCGGGGGGGCTGGAGCCAATCCCAGCCAGCATCGGGCAAATTATGAGAATCCAAATTTCTTTGCAATTTTATTTTGAGAAACATCATTCATCAGTAAGTCTTTCCTAGTAGTCAACCTCGTCCCATCCTTTTTACCAAATGACTTGACCTCCCTGCGACACTCTTTTATACCTGATCTGATACTGACGTGCTGCCAATGAACTAGTTGAAAGGTGTTCCACCAGGTGTTTTTTGTTTTGTTTTGTTTCGCATTAAACAACTTTTTCTGTGTTTTGTTGTCCCGTCCCAACTTTCTGTAATGCCTGGTTCAGACTGCACGATTTGTTTCTCTGATATGATGGTCAGATTACACGATTACAGTCATACATTCTTGGACAAGGGATATGACAACTACATATTGGTACCTGACAAATCGCAACCTGACGTCATTCACAACTTGGAGGTGCCAGGGACCGGGAGAAGAGTGTACTGGCTGCTTGTGTTTGGAAATGCATAAAAAAAGTGTTGGGGGGGCAACCGTGGACCCGTCTGTGGGTTGCATTAAGAGCGCAGCAGCCTGTGTTGTCTCTCCTTCACAAAAAATCTGAGGTAGCTGGGGAGGTGACAGTGGTGCGGTGGGTAAAGCAATCATCTCCCAAATAGAAGGTTGAAGGTTTGAATCCTGCTGCCGGCAGTCCACGTGTCAAAGTGTCCTTGGGCAAGACACGGAACCCCCTGATGGTTAGAGTTGTCGGTTGAGGTGGCGCTGCAGATGGCTGCTATCAGTTCTGTACCGGAAACAAATTCCTTGTGTGTAACATACTTGGCCAATAAACGTGATTATCCTTATCCTTAAAATAATTTTTTCAAGCCGGTAGTAAAACTGAAAACTAGATAGGTAACCCTGATAGGGTAACTACTTCACAGGACTGACTATGAAAGCACTGTTGGCTGTATCACTGTGATATTTAATCAATATGGTTCAGTCCAATATGCCAAAAATGTTGTGAACAGAAAAGCCATCTGTGCTTCTGTTGGTCGGCGTTAGGCCACCATGTCATACACAATGAAAAAAATCTGACATGCTAGACTCTGCGTCGGGATGTCGTGAGGTGTCTCAGATGCAGCGTCAGTTGTCATTTACTATGGCATGCTATAGGAGATAGGTTTGTCGTGGCTAGAGTGTGATACCGACTAAATTAATTCAGACAAACCATTCCAATTTAAAGGGTCATTTAATATTACAATTATTCTGAATAGAGTAGTATTTAAACACATAATCTTGTAGTTAGGGAAACAGAGAACAGAGACTCTCCTCCTGCAATGTGATAGATAAAGCATAAGAAGATTGTCAGAGCACCAGTCAGTCAAGCCATTTGATGTCGGTCCCGAGTCCGTTCCCCTGTCAGCCCCCAGTCAGTCGTCGTTTCCTCCCCCCAGCCCTCCAAGGCCGGGCTTGTGGTACACTGGTCACGGTAGCATGGTCATTCTCTCTCTCCCTTCTTCTGCTCTAACCCAGCTTTTTATCTGCTCATACTCACACAG
>NW_018128402.1:67625-70575 GCF_001952655.1 Monopterus albus
AGGGACACAGCCCAAGATATTCTTGCCTGCGCCAGAGACAGATCAAGCTTCCGTACATACTGAGCTCAGCCTTACATCCTTACACAATTAACACAAATAATATCTAACTATGAACTACATACTGTTCTATATTATCTCTGGACCCTTGTTTATTGCTAACCACTACAATTACTTGTCAGTTCCAACATTAGTTCATTTTCTCTAGATGCAACATTTGCTTGAGGTGTTTATAAATTTCTTTCATTTTTAATCCATAAATGACTGGATTAAAGAGAGGATGGTACAAGATTAACTGTAAAGTCATTATTAAATGGGCAGTTTTGGGAATACTAGATTCAAGTCGAACTACAATAATGTCATATGTGCAGAGCAATGAAAAGTTGATTAAAACCAGCAGATGAGGTAAACAAGTCTCTATAGCTTTTTTTCTGACTTCTTTGCAAGTTCGACAGGCTATAATGTATATTTTTGCATATGTAGAAAGTATAAAGAGCAAAGGAAAATATGCAACATTTAGCAAAATGAACACACCGTATATAGTTATTGCTGTTGAAGGCACACACTGAAGTTTGTAAATTGAGTTATTGCAAAAAATGACTTTCAAAGTAAAGCTACAGAGTTTTTGATTAGTCCTCATTAGTACTCCTCCCATAACCTGAAATGCAGGTGCAAGCCAAGATAAAGCCAGTAACATAATGATAGCTTTTTTTGTCATGATAGTTGGATATTGCAGAGGTTTACATATAGACACATATCTGTCATAGGCCATGGCTGCCAACAGTAAGAACTCTGAACCACCTAAAGCATAAAACATAAAGTATTGAACCAGACAGGCTTGATAAGAAATGATCTGTTTTCCAGATAAAAAGTCAACTAACAACTTTGGGTAGATATTAGTGCTGAAAAGAACAGAGTTCAGTAACAAGGCTGCAATGAAAATGTACATAGGCTCATGAAGGTCTTGGTGGTTCCAGATCAGGTACACAATAGTAGAATTACTGCAGATTATTAGAATATATACAGTAAAAACAACCATAAAATAAAGATACCTGTATTTGTGAACTTCCACATATCCGTCAAGAATTAAATATGTTACATTTAATTCTTCATCCATTAAGAAAGTACAATATGACTGATTATTAAGACACGTAGATTAAATAACAGCAATATGTGAACAAAACTGAGAACAGGGGTTTCACCTTGACTGCAAGAACATTTCTCCTGTATTTGGGTTCTCTTACTTATTTACAGTCACCTGGCCTTGAAATGCACTTAATGTTTGCTCATCTCCAAAACACAGAAAGAGAACTGTCTGAGCCTGTGGAATGTTTTTATCAGACTGCTTCAACCTCCATGGATCTCATTAAACTGTCCTGCAAGAGTGAATAACATGTAAACAACTTGATCAAACTCTAGAGGCCTGAATCCATGATTGTTGTTTGACCTGTTTTACTGGGATCTGTGACCTCACATATTTTTCTGTGCCCTACTCCATGATATTAGGCTGTACATGTATAGAAATTGGCTGTTAAAAACATATATTATATCAGCTTTATACTCATAGTGCATCATTTAGAATAAGAGCAACAGATCCAGATAATGTCAAATGATTTCCAGTGCACCAAAGACATGATTTATCTTCCAGTGGAGCAAAACATTTTTGGAACACAGGCACAGTTTCAATATAAGGCTCATCCTCGACATGTCCTTTGTCAACAAGTTGATACTGGAGAGACTGTTACACATGCTGACAGTAAACCAGTTCATGGAGTGCGTTCACTAGGGCAACTGTTTGACAGCCATAAATCTGAAGGATGCCCGCTTTCACATCCTCAAACACAGGAAAGTCCTGTATTTCTTAGTTCAGGGAATTCAGTATTAGTACAACTGCCTGCCATTCTGCAGCATTTCTGACAGTCGGGAACTGGTTTATTAAATGTACAAAAAGTTTCCATTGAAAACAAACCTTTTTGACAGGTGTACCATCTATTCAGAAATCGTTTCAAACTGTTCTCCAAAAGGTTTCTGTCTTTACGTGTTCTAAAGGTTTTGTCTATTTCAAAAGCCTTTTGACACACCCACTGAACCACCAGAACCACAAAGTGTCATCCTGGGGTACCAGGACCGTCATGTGCAGTCCTGGAGTATTAGACCACCACTCCTGGACAACCAAAGATCCAGCCTGTGGGAAGTATTACCAGAGGTGGACGGCCCTATATACTCACTATGCAAGTTGCATAATCTGAGAGGCGCTACACAAGGCCCCACCTCCCCTTCATGGCAAAGTGGGTGTTAATGTTAACTTAGAGGCAACAGCAATCAGATTCTCTTCTCTCCAAGTTTAATGTCTGCAAATAGCATGAATGCTAAGTTACTACCATGCAGTACACTCCATCTGTGTGTCTTGCTTGCAGTCACTACCAAGAGTGTGCTCTGTACCTCTGTGCCTGACAAACCTGAGGGTAGAATACAACTATTTATTACATTTAAGAAATGGTCGGTGACTGCAGGATTAATAGGCTCCCAGCCTGCATTTGTATACCTGTACCCACTGTGCCTACCTTTTTATTTTATTTTATTTTGCTTAAGTTTTAGGCCACTGTGTCTGGGGGTCATTGTACCATCAGCATATATAGAGATATAGTTTCAATTTTTTTTCTTGTAGAGTCATCTAATATGATGTTACACTAGTCCCTAGCACGAACCCTGCACAGATTTGGAGTGAGTGATACAGTGTGGAAAAGAATTATTCGATCTGTAAAGAAGAGTGCATCAAAATCCCTCCTGAGATGTGCACAAACCTGGTGACCAGCTACAAAGAAACATCTTACCTCTGTGCTTGTCAACAACAATTTCTCCACCAAGTACTAAGTCATGTTTTGCTTGGGGATCAAATTATTATTTTACTCACTGAAATGAAACACACAAACAGTATAGATACCGGCTTTCA
>NW_018128402.1:71949-72662 GCF_001952655.1 Monopterus albus
GTGTCTCTTTGGCATCCCCGCCAATTTTCTGAGCACCCATTCTGACAGTCTTAAGAAACGTGTCCTGACAGACCGCTTCCTGGTTGCTGCATCACAGTTGTTGGACAGATACACCATCAGTGTCTCCGAGGAGAAGATCAGAGGAGCTGCAGAAAACATTCTACTAGAGCTGAGAGATTCTGAGAACCTGGATAAAGCCTTGAGCGAAGCGGTCGCTTCATGGGTGGGAGATTCTGTTTTAAAAATTGCGTATTTGCAAGAGGCTGAGAAGCTATGGGCTGGTGAGGAGCAGGAGTTAGAGTGATAGCGGATGATGCCGCTATCTACATGGTTTTATCTTTTTTGTTGTGTGAAAAAGCATTTATTCTTTTGCCAAGTTGTTCTCAGGGGTTAGGAGTAATAACCGATATTAATTCCATTTATCCTTTTTGCTGTATGAAGAACATTTATTCTTTTTTTAAAAACATGTAACGGAATGCTGTGTGTGTTAAATAAAGTTTCATCCTTTTTTAAAAAAAACCTCTCATCAATGAATGGAAATACACACACTTATATATAGTAAGGTGTAAAAGAGAATAAGGGGCCATTAAATAAGATTACGCTTAAAGTAAAACATGCCTTCCAAACTTGAGACTTTAATGAAAAAAATTTATTACGATCCGGCTCATGCCGGATCTTACGGAGGTGTACAGGCTTTACACAGGGGCTTAGAA
>NW_018128402.1:91274-91947 GCF_001952655.1 Monopterus albus
AAGCCGGTATCTATACTGTGTGTTGCAACCCAATTTATAACATTTGTATCATGTGCTTTTTTGTTTGTTTTTTTTTGTTGATATTCTGTCTCAATCCTTTAGAATAAACCTATGATAAAAATTATAGACCCTTCATTTCTTTGTAAGTGGGCAGGGGATCAAATATTATCTTCCCCACTGTAGCTGCACACACACTGACTAATCACCCTAACACTGTCACATGTTATTTTGTGGCCTAATTATTGTGTGTGGCTAATTGCCAGATCTGTGACTTCCAAGGACCGGCTGGAGCGCACCTCCTAAAGACATTCACTGTGTGGAAAGTTGGTATGGGAGGGTTTTGATGAGAGCCAGGCTGCTGAACTGAATGAGCTAAGCAGGTGCTGCTCAAAGTCATCATGTGCGCTGTTGTTGCTCACTCCAAGCTGTGCAGGGCTCACTTTATAATAACAAACAAAATGCAGTAGGCTGTAATAACATGAAAAATCTTGTTTTAACATGAATGCATCTCATAAAAGTGAGAAGAGCAGCCTGGTATCATGAAAAAGGCCTCACATTAAAACAAAATCCACCATCCATTTTCTTCATAGCTTATCTTGAAGGGGGCGAGAGGCGGGGTCGGTGTGTACCCTGGACAGGCCGTCAGTCTATCACAGGGGAAATTTTTTTTTTT
>NW_018128402.1:93322-97827 GCF_001952655.1 Monopterus albus
AAAACTGCATGCTTAAAATAACCAGGCACAACACCAGAAGACAAACTACTATTAATAATTTCCAAGACCGTGCCTCCAATTCATGGAAAGACTTCCTTAAATAAAGCCGGAGAAACGACATCTCGAGGGGAGCCAGAAGGCTTGGCCTGGGCAACCACTCCCTCCAAAAAAGTCAGAGTTACCGGCTCAAAAACATCAAAAGTAGTCACACACGGAGTAAAGACCGATGGATCAGGCACTAACCCAACCACAGTGGCCTTTATAGTAGCAACCTTCTCATTAAAATAAATTAAAAACTTATTACACAGTTCAACCGTTGCTTCCTGACAGTCAGGCTGCGGGGAATTTAACACCATCCCGATTGTGCTATATAATACACGTGAATCATGACTATTAGCTGCAACAATATTGGACAAATATTCCCACTTAGCTTCTTCCACAGTCCACATCTCACAAGACAACCACCATGTAGGTTTCAGAATTCTCCCAGTTCTTCTTTCATTCATATCATATCAATAATTTAAGCTTATAAACTTAATAGGCCTATTTTTGAAATGGGACCGCCAACGTTTTGATCAAGTAGCTTGAGCTGAAAAATGCAACGTGTCACATTAAGTATGGCCCATTCCAGCTGTTATTTCAGTGTGTCACACACACATTTAATCAACATTAACTGCAGGTAAACAACTATGAAATCGGACTTGATATTTGGCAAAATTACTGCACTTTGACCAAATGCAGTAGCATGAATATACTACATATATATTCTACATGTATAGACTACTGTACGCGGATATATTGATATACCCGGTCCCCCAGTCTCCCGTGGAGATTACACTCTATTATCAAATAAACATTGTTTGTAGTCTTTATACCTCATTTTGTTCTGTAAGGGTATATTTATTCTGAGACAGATGGAGCAAACCATTTGAAAGGAGAGAAGACTAATGCGAGCACTGGGAGGTCTGGTGTGACTGTGTGGCAATGGCAAATGGTTTACACCAACACTTTGCTTAAAGCCCCAGAGAGGTCAGCTCTGTATACTACAGAAGAATGTGTTTTCCCCTTGGACCTGTGTCTACACATGGCTGCTCACAGTGTAACAGCCAAACACGATAAAGGTTCAGCACAGCCTCAGTGTGGATTAGATCAGGGAGGAGGCTGCACGTCTCTCTAAGGTCTCACTGTCCATGAACTTAGTCTTTTTTTTTTTCAAGCCTGAAAAAGTGTGAATAGAAACGTTTGTTTGTTCATTAGAATTTACATTTTTGTGTAGTTTTTGAGTGTCTTGTTGAATTATATGTTGAAGTAAAATTTTTAACTAAAACCTTCACTTTCCATCTCCCATTTCTCTGTTACTTGTCCTGTTGCAGCTGTGTAGACATGAAGAGCAACATCAGTCTGACTCCCTTCTATTTTCAGTTCACTGTATTTGCAGACTATGGGCCCCTCAGATATCTTTTCTTCAGCCTCTCTCTGTTGATCTACATGACTATAATCTCTGCTAATCTTGTCATTGTTCTGTCAGTCTGCCTGGAGAACTCTCTGCATCAGCCCATGTATATTTTCATCTGCTCTCTGTGTTTAAACTCTCTGTACGGCTCGACCGGCTTCTTCCCCAGGTTCCTGATGGACCTTCTGTCCGACACTCATTTCATCTCACGTCCATTCTGTTTTGTTCAGATGTATGTTATTTACACTTATGTAGTACATGAGCTGTCTCTCCTCACTGTCATGGCCTATGACAGGTTTGTTGCTATTTGCCAGCCTTTACACTATCATAGTAAAATCACATTTAGGACGGTGCTGCTGCTTCTGTTTCTTGTTGTGCTGTATCCTGCCTGTATTTTAGGCTACCTGTTTTATCTGGCCAGCAGTTTGCCTCTGTGTCAAAACAAACTGCAAAGGCTTTTTTGCACCACTTTCTCTGTAGTTCAGCTCTCCTGTGAGGACACAACTGTGATCAGCATAGTAAGTCAGCTTGTTGCTCTGACATCAATCTTCATCCCCCTGTTCTTTGTCCTGTACACCTACCTGCGCATTCTGCTTGTCTGCAGGAGAAGTTCATCTGAATTCAGAGGAAAGGCCTTACAGACCTGCCTGCCCCACATAGTGACCTTTATGAACTTTTGTATCTCAGTTCTTTGTGAGCTTTTACTGAGTCAATATAAGATTGATGAAGTAAATACATTTGTCAGTATTGCCTTATCTCTGGAGTTTCTGATCATCCCCCCCATCAGTAACCCTCTGGTTTATGCCCTGAAGCTGCCTCAGATCAGAGGAGTGATTTCTGGATTTATCAGGGTAGGCAAAAAGGTTCATCCTATATAATTCAAAGACTCAGCAAGCACTGAAGATGTTTTGAAGTCTTAATCTCTAAATGTCTGTTATTCATGGAATTCATGTGAAGCCTAGTCTTTTAATATGCATGGTCCAACTCGGAGCTCATGAGATTAAAATGTCTCAGATACTCATGTTTGAATTGTAATTTACAGCTGAGCATGAATCCAACTTTATATCTGCCAGTCGGTTAACCAGCTTGCCCTCGACCTAACCTCAAGATTAAAATGCCAGTTACACATTAGTGCACCAGTAATAATAATAATACAATAGCATAATGTACAAAATATTGGAATTCTGGTGAATAATCACTACTTTGACCACTGATACTTTAAATAAATTTGCTGTCTGCAATAATTTGTGCCAACTGAAAAACATTTTGGCATTTGAATGGTTTGACCATAACTGAACTATGATGTGTGACACAGAGACAGGTCAGTGCACAATGTTTAAGTGTGTGTTTCAGGTCTTCGGCAGTGATATTCTGCCATTACAGTACAGTTTGCACCATTACTTTTATGTGATAACTATTGCTGAGCATTTTACTATTTATGAAGCTCATGAAATAAAAATACCAATGCATTAACATTAGGAAAGGCTCATTTTTATACCTGTTTGCTGCAGGGGCTGTATTTATTTACTGTTACGTAACAACATCAGCAAAGTAAATGTGCCCAACTCTTTGCACACAACTGTATACTTTAATATGGATGAGGGGATAATAATTATCTGATACTGAATTACCATAGTACCCACTGTGTTCCAGTGTAACAGTAACAAGTGTTGCACAGACAATACTTCACATTTACTGAGGTATCTGTCTGAGTACAACCCAGAATGTGTTGAAATCTGGATCATGGTCTGAGTCAGGTTCCAGAGGTCTCGGTGCTTCTAACAACAAGCCCAGTGACCGTCTATGCAGGATTTAATGTGATTTAATTCACACTCAGTCTTTATGTTTTCATAGTACTGGTACCCTATGTATGTTCCAAATACATAAAATGCAAATGAAACAAATACACTTAAAAGTTTGTGAATTTTATATGTTTTTTATCTGACTAATAATATTTTTTCATACAAAATGTAACTTTCTCTTCTTCATCTGTCCTAACTGTGAAAATTCCTCCTTAGTGTTGACAAATTGGTAACAGGGTGAGCAAAAGGCTGATAAAGCCTTAATAGAGCTGATTAGCTGTTTAAATATTAAAGTGAATTTATGGCCAAAGTTCAATTAAAATGAACTTTGGCACCTATTACACTGACCTCCACAGTGCATGTCCAGTGAGATAATAATATATTAGACTCTTCCTGGCTCTTGTTTCACACTCCCATTTGAAGATGCTGCTCATTCAGGTGGTTTTCAGTGATGTGAAGGAAGCAGAGAAGCAGCAGTGTGGGGAGCACAGACACCACTGGAGCAGCACGCTCACAGACACAGACACCACTGGAGCAGCACGCTCATACTGTGGTAAAAGAAAGTTAGGTTTTTAACCCCTTGCTTCATTCATTGTCTCCTATTGAAAACAGGCAACAATGATCACTATGGGTGCATGGTGCATTTCCCCTTATTTTCTCCTGTGGTTTACAGACTAGACTGAGTAGAACAACCGAAATGTGAAATGTCTAATGTGAACTGTATGTGTGAGGTTGCTGGTCTGGCACTCTCTCTCACTCTCTGGGTTGGTAGAGTGTGGTATGGACAGAAGCTGGCAAGGGGTGACACAGCAGTGGCTTATTATTACCATCAGTTTGGTTAGTATATAACCGAGGCTCAGCTGTGTCTCCCTTGCCAGTCAGTTGTCCTTGCTATGACCAGACGACCAAAACCTCAAGCTTTCTTTTCCTGACGGTTTCTTTCGCCTATCTCTGGCCAACATCTTGTGTGGGCTCCACTGTCGGTCTGCTCCCGAGGTACCTCTCGGTGCCTCCTCAACACAGAGTAAGTCTCTGACAGAAAGTCAGAATCAGAATCAGCTTTACTGGCCAGGTGTGTTGGACACATGAGGAATTTGACTCTGGTACAGTGGCTCTCAATATGTATATACAGTATATATCCTTATGTACAGCAGCAAAGGGCAAGTAAACAATATACGTAAGGCTGAGAGAACAGAAAATAAGGAAGTAATGGTCAAACAAACAAAGGAATGTGCATCAGGAAACGAGAT
>NW_018128402.1:97973-99211 GCF_001952655.1 Monopterus albus
TAAAAACATGCCAAATTTAAACATGCGAATCATCAGTGCAAATTCCATATCGGATCGGTCAAAGCCCGAGTTATCAACGACCGCCACCAGTGCTGTTGACCTACAGGGTGCTGTAGACTTAACATGAGCTCTGAAAGTTATTACACATTTATTTCTGCAGAAAGGAGTGATCTCTAAAAGGAGTGTCTAAACAGTCTGAAGGAGAGAAGCTCTCGGAAAAGAGTGCTACTTCTCTTTTTATACTGTGAAGTTTCAGCAAACTTCTTCTCAGGTCCAGATGATGGAAAGAATATTCAGTCACACACAAATACCAAAGTGCACTTAATTACCTTTTATTCACAGATGCGCATCTGGAGATCATTCGAGCAGCAGGGAAGATGATCTAAAGTTACATCTCTAACACTGTGTATTTTATACTATTTCTTCCCGCCTCCTTACACATTCCTTTACATAAAGCTGGAAAGTACCAAACTGTTCCAAAGATACTTTTGCAGGATGCAGGTGGCAATTGTCAATACTTTCCCAAAGATATTTTCTCCAACCATACTCCCTAATCCCAAAGTAATACATCCTGTTATTTTAGAAGCACACACACACATGATATAGTGAACATCCTGTTATAATGAAGAAACTTAAATTTATCCTTACAAATTCATTAAGTATAAATCAGTGGAGCTGTTCCAGACATCTTTATATCCCACTGTATTCAATTCACCTGCTTCCTCCTGCTACTCCCTTCATGGGAAGCGACTCCCTTCATGGGAAGCGGTATTTATCCAAAAATACATGTGAATGATAGAGTAAACACAGACATTGCAACTGATTAAACATAGTTGAAGGTTACATTCTTATTCAGTTCCGTTATATGAATTAGTGCCCATGCTTCAAACCCAGTGTAAGTTATTTACCATATAAGTGTATAAAGATATAAGTGCTTTTTGCTACAATGCATATCCTTATATGTGCACAGTGAACAGTGTTGATACTTGAATTGCAATGTCTCACACAGTTAATATCTCACAATTCCCCCTTTTGATCTCTAAAAGAGATCACACCTCAGTTTCTGTTAGCAGGGAGTTTGTCACACTTATCAACTCCTTCATCCTGCTCCAGTAATGGCATCGTTAGTTTAGAATTCATTCCCTGTGTAGTACTCTTCTAGCACAACTAAATTTGTGCTGTCCCCAACTGCATTTTCTGGCTCAAATTTCAGGCTTGACATGGTTACAGGTATGAAT
>NW_018128402.1:99717-105040 GCF_001952655.1 Monopterus albus
GACCTGCCACTCTATTGCCTTTCTCTCCTCTGCTCTCTCGTCCTGCAGGCTCGGCGCCTCAGCTGTTGCGCATGTAATAATCAGTGACATTATTACAAGTCAGCTGTGTAACATGTGGCACACAGCTGATGCGCATTTCCTGAATCACCTTCCTCCTTACTTAAACCCCTGGTAGACGCGCTGCCGTCGCTGGAGCATTACATTACGTAACTACCATACCTACAGTAAAGTAACTACTGTAACTCGCATACCCCATGACAGACCATCGTTCGTGGTATGTATTGTACGGCATTTTGATTTCCTAGCTGACAGTTCCTGTGCTGTGGATCTCATTATGTACGTTGGTTATGTGTTTTTTTGTGTTAGACATCCACGCTGATAGTTCCTGTGCTGTGGATATTCTTTTTATTTGCCAGTCCTTGAGGTTAGCCTGTCTATTCACCTGTCCGTCCTCATCCTCCTGCTGTTAGTTTATTTTTGTACCTGTTTGTCCTGTTCTCCTCTGCCATCTTTGCTCAGCCCTGGTGATATGTATTCATTGACTCTGTTCTTTTTTCTTTTGTAATCCCTACCATTAAAACCACCAGTTTTTTACTAGCACCTGGGTCAGCCATCTTGAGTCCTACCTCAGTTTGCCCTCACCCTCCTGGTGAGGGGACCTAAACCATAACAACTACAGAGGTATAAAGTTGATGAGCCACACAATAAAGCTATGGGAAAAAGTAGTGGAAGCTAGGCTAAGAAAGGAAGTGGATATCTGTGAGCAGCAGTATGGCTTCATGCCCAGAAAGAGCACTACTGATGCAATTTTTGCTCTGAGAATGTTAATGGAGAAGTATAGAGATGTTCGTAAGGAGCTGCATTGTGTCTTTGTTAGAGAAAACGTACGACAGAGTGCCGAGAGAGGAGCTATTGAACAAAAGAAAACCATACAAGACACGGTGAAAACACAAAACTCACATGTCCTTAACAGTCCGAGGTCAGAGCCAGCAAACACATCCAACAGAGGTGATCCAAAATGCATAGTCCAGAGGGAAGTCCGATATCATACACTGTGGCAGTCCGAGACAAGAGGGCAAAGCAGAAACGAATATACTAAGGTAACAGTCCGGGTCAGAAACACAAAATACCAATACCGAAGAAAATGCTGGAATGTCAGAGCTGGGGTCTAGAACAATCTGGCAGCGTCCTTGTGGGAGGACGCTGCCTAAATAGAGGTGTAAACAGGTGCAAACAATAACGAAGCAGGTGAAACTAATGTGAGTGATGAAGAACGTAAAAAGACCGAAACTAAGGTGAAACAAAAACGGGAAGTAATGTCAAATAAAAGCCGGACGGGAAGCAGCGGAACCGAATCATGACACCCTGCAAAAAACTCATGAGAATGACTAAGCATTTAACAGCCTACCTAGACATCCTGACTCCACTAAATATTTCTAATACATAAAGTACCTGACCAATATCTATCTGACTAAAAATACCTAACAAAACGCAAGTGAGGGAAACCTCACTGATGCTTATAACAGACTTGGAAAGAAGCCACCAGGTACATTTTATGCCCCTTTTCCACCGCCTGGTACTGGCTCAACTTGATTCGACTCTGCTCGCCTTATTTGTTTTACATCAGTCAAATGTTGAGGATGGTACCAGGTACGTGGTACTGTTTTTGGTATCACCTCCGTCAAGGCTCCAAGCGAGCTGAGGTGATACCAAATGTTGAGGTGTAAACACAGCAGACTAGCGACTGAGCAGAGAAATTCATCACTACTACGCAGTGATCTTGCCATCGATGAACCCGGATGTTTACATGTGATGACACCAGTCACTCGTTCGTCATTCATTCATAATGGAATCAGAATCAGCTTTACTGGCCAGGTGTGTTGGACACATGAGGAATTTGACCCCGGTGCAGCTGCTCTCAATGTATATGTACAATGTTCTTCTGTAAAGCAAAGAGTAGACAAGTAAACAAGATAAGGCTGAGAGAACAAAAAGAAAACAAATGTGCAAACAAGAAAAAGGAATGGTATTAGAAAAATAAAAATAAAAATCAAGTGTCTGGTTGTCTTGGTGCACAGTGACCTGTAACAATGTCCAGAGGGGAGGAGTCCAAACAGTTCTTTATGTGTCTGATAATTACCAATAGAATTCAGACACTTTCATTAACTTCTGTTGTGATGGCGGCACTAGACCATGAGATGACAAAAAAAATAGGATTTATCTTATGGCTTACCAGAAATATTTATATTGGACTTAATTGCTGTCTGGCCAACGGTTGTTGAGTAACATGTTCATCAGACGTCATCTTTGTAAAGTGACATCTGGAATATATTCAGTCATGTACTGTAGCCCCAAACACACTCGCCCGTCCGGCTCAGTTACATACCTGTGGTTTTGCCTGGCTCTGCTCATCCCATCTTTTGGTCTGGTGTGGAACTGTGGTGTTTCTCTTGTGTTTCATTTAAAGGCTTTTAACAGCACCATCATCTTCATCAGCAGCAGCATCGTCAGCTCCCTGGTCAGCTAGCTACAGCAGACAGAGATGGGCCACAGCAGACCTTGCTGTCAGTTGATCTTGGGTCGTAGGGTACAGTCAACAGATGAAGCATTGCTGTCCGGGTACCTAATGAGAATTACACATCAGTGTTGGACTAGATATTTTATAATCTGCTGTGAAGAGGAACTTAGTCAGCAGATTGGGATTTTGCCAACTTGCTTATCCTATTTAAATCAGTGATTTTTCCAATTGCTGGATTTGGTTTTCCCAGCCTCACCTGCTCTTTCCTGTCTGTCAGAAAGCTAGTGATCCACTGACAGGTGGGGGCAGGCACAGTGAGCTGGGTCAATTTGGAGTGGAGGACGTACGGGATGATGGTGTTGAATGCCAAGCTGACGTCCACAAAGAGGGCCCATGCATAGGTCCCTGGGAAGTTGAGGTGTTGCAGGATGTACTGCAGTGTCATGTTGACTACATCATCCACTGACCTGCTTGCCCGGTAGGCAAACTGCAGGGGGTCTATGATGTCCTTCAGGTGGGCCAACACCAGTCTTTCAAAGGACTTCATAACTACAGATGTCAGGGCAACAGGTCTGTAGTCATTCGGTCAACTGATGGAGGTTTTCATGGGGACTGGGATGATGGTGGAGCGTTTGAAGCAAGAGGGGACTTCACACACCTCCAGTGACTTGTTGAAAATAAGTGTGAAGATGGGAGCCAGCTGATCGGTGCACACTTTCAGGCAGGAGGGGGTCACACCATCTGGGCCTGGTGCCTTTGTGATCTTTTGCTTTTTAAAGAGGCCATGCACATCCTTTTTGCAGATCATTAGAGAAGGGGGGAAGGGTGGTGATTGTCAGGGGAGCAGCTGCTGGGTCTGAGGTGGGGAGGGTGAGGGGGGAGTGTTGATTCTCAAACCTGCAGTAGAATGCATTCAGGTCATCTGCCAATTGATGGCCCTTCACAGTAGGGGAAAGTGACTGTACTTTCCTGTTAGCCAAGCTACAGCCTGGCTATCACCCAAGACTATGACATGGTACAAACCTGAACCTCTTCACTACCATCTGGCTGCCTGAACCATCTTCTGGCCTGCATCTCCTGATGACCCGCTACCTCACCTCTCCAGTTCAGAACCACGACCAACCTGCATCTGTTCGCTACTGCCTGAGAGGTCTCCTGGACCAGCTTCTGCCCTGCACCCCCCAACAACCTGCTATCTCACTCCACCAGTCCTGAACCACAACCAACCTGCAACCCCCCACCAACCCCAGGGAAGACACCAGAGTCTGCTATCTGCCCTGAGGTTGCATTCACACCGAAATGTTGGGTTTGGAGAGGTCTGCTAAGCACATCATTTCTTATCTGCAATAAAGCTCTGATTCACTGTCCTTCATAGTCTGCCTTTGAGTCCTTCAGCCCTGAACTGGTGCCTGCACCATAACAGAACTGACTGGCCAACATCATGGACTTCACAGACTCAGAACCCAGGGTACCGTCCATGCGTTCAATTCTGACCCACCAAGGTGCCCTGCTTGGACAGGTGGACCAATTTCAACAAATGCAATTGCCAAAAGGCAAGTTCCATCATTAAGTGTGGGGATTGTGGTGGGATGCTGTAACCCTCACAAAGGAACCCTGACAAATCTTAGATTGCCAGCCTTGCTCTATTTGGATCATTACAAGCCTTAGTGGACTTAGGGGTGGATGATAGTGTTACTGATCATGAGTTAGCGACACAGCTTAACATTGCACTAGAGCCTTTAGATAAACCCCCTCATGGCTAATGGCCTAGATGGCTGACAAATGACTAGAGTCACCCATAACACTCATTCTTTCAGGCAACCACAGGGAAGAGATCCAACTTTTTGTTCTTAATACCCCCAATTCACCACTCGTTCTTGGACACACATGGCTAAGACGTCACAACCCTCAAATAGACTGGATCACTGGCACTATAAACCAGTGGAGTGACCATTGTTCATCTGTTACTTTACAGTCTGCTCTGCCTCCCCTGGTTCCATGCTCCAAGGATCCTAAACCTGAGCCACCTGACCTCTCTAAAGTGCCCAAGATCTATCATGATCTTGGGGAAGTATTTAGCAAAGACCTTGCCCTCTCCCTTATGATTGTGCCATAGACCTCCTCCAGGGAGCCCCGTTACCCACAAGCAAACTCTATAGTGTGTCAAACCAGAAAGACAGAGAATGGAAAAATGCACTAATGAGGCTCTACAGGCTAAACTCATCTGTCCCTCTTCTCCACTGGGACCAGGCTTTTTTGTAGACAAGAAAGACAGTTCTTTAAGACCCTGTAGTGACTACTAAGGATTAAACGCTATTACCATTAAAAACAAGTGCCCACTGCCATTACTTAACTCAACTTTTGAGTCACTCCAGGGAGCTAGGGTGTTCATGAAACTTGATCTTTGAAATGCATACTATCTAGTCCGCATATGAGAAGTGATGAATGGAAGACTGCATTCAAGACCCCTCTTGGACCACTTTGAATATCATCATGATGATGAATATCAAGTAATGCCATTTGGGCTCACCAATGCTCCCACAGTGTTCCACGCACTGGTCAGTGATGTCCTCCAGGACTTTATCAACCTGTTCATGTTTGTCTATGTAGATGATATCTTGATTTTCTCTCCTACATTGGCTGAACACCATCAGCATGTTCGTTTGGTTCTCCAACACTAGAGAATTAGAGAATTGTCTATTTGTCAAAGCTGAAAAATGTAAGTTTAAGGCAACATTGGTTGCTTTCCTTGGGTACATAATAGAGTGTGTCAAGATAAGGGCCGACCCTGATAAAATCCAGGCT
>NW_018128402.1:105055-106197 GCF_001952655.1 Monopterus albus
ACTGGCCCCCGCCACAAAAACTGTAAAGAACTAAAACACTTCTTAAGGTTCACTAACTTCTACTGCCAGTTTATCCTGAACTACAGCTCAGTAGCCACACCTTAGATAAGATACACCCCCACTCTGTTCAAATTTACATGGTCACAGGAAGCAGAACAGGTATTTCAGCAGCTAATAGAAAGGTTCACTACCGCGGTTCTCTTTCAACCAGACACTGCTAAACAGTTTATTGTGGAAGTAGACACCTCTGATACTGGGGTAGGAGCAGTGCTCTCACAACAGTCAGAGAGGGATCAGTCCCTCCATCCACGTGCATTTTTTTTTCTAAACGGTTAAGTCCTGTGGAACAGAAATATGATGTGGGTAATAGGGAACTCCTGGCCATCAAACTAGCCTTGGGGGAGTGGTGACACTTGCTTGAGGGCACAGAGTGTGTAGACAGACAGCAAAAATCTTGCTTATTTACAAATTGCCAAACGGTTGAACTCCCAACAAGCCCAGTGGTCCTTATTTTTTGGCCGCTTCCGGTTCACTATTATCTTCCATCCTGACTCGCGCAACACAAAACCAGATGCTCTGTCTCACCAGTTTGGCTCAACTCATGACTCCTCAGACCCCAAGCCCATTCTTCCTTCTTGTTGTGTCACTGCTGCAATCACCTGGGAGATTGAACAAACTGTGAGAGAAGCCCAAAGGGACCAGCCCAATCCAGGTACAGGGCCTGGCCAGCTGTTTGTACCTGAAACTGTTTGCTCCCAGGTACTGCAATGGACACCAACACTCAATTCGCTTATTACCCTGGGTTTCACCATACCATTACCCTCCTGAAATGCCACTTTTGGTGGCCATCCTTGGATACTGATGCACACAAGTACTGTATGTTCAGGTATGTACAGTGTGTGTGGCATCTGGTGAAAACCTACAGCAACTCTCTGGACGGGTTACACAGGAACTTGAGAAGATAAAGAAATGGTGTGACAGTAATATATTATCTCTGAATTTGGATAAAACTAAATTTATGGTGTTTGGGAATCGTAGACTAGATAATGAACTTCAATTAAAAATTGGGGGAGCTAATATAGAACGAGTATATGAAATTAAATTTCTAGGTGTCATAGTTGATGACAAATTCTCCTGGAAAT
>NW_018128402.1:107476-110743 GCF_001952655.1 Monopterus albus
ATAAGTCTGACTTCTTCCTACTCCATTCAAGCATGTACTAGGTATAAGCAAATTGATATTGGATTATGTGTAAAATTATGTGTGTTGTCATATCAACTGTCTTTACATGCTTGAAAGAATAAATCAAATCAAATCAAATCAAATCAAAAATCAAATCAATTTGGTGCATGTGATATTTTAAACACGTCTTTATGAATAAAGGTTTATGTTGTAAATATTGAAAAGGCTATTTAATTAATAGCATTTAAATCTCCATTTTCTCTGCTGTTGCATTTAACCATTAACTCTTCTTCTTCTGTTGCTCTGACTTGCCCTGTTGCAGCTGTGCAGACATGACGAGTAACATCAGCCTGACTCCCTCCTATTTTCAGTTCACTGTGTTTGCAGACTATGGGCCCCTCAGATATATTTCCTTCAGCCTCTCTCTGATAATCTACATGACTATAATCTCTGTTAATCTTGTCATTGTTCTGTCAATCTGCCTGGAGAACTCTCTGCATCAGCCCATATATATTTTCATCTGCTCTCTGTGTTTAAACTCTCTATACGGCTTGTGGATGTCTGATCACACCTCCCTGCTGGAATGTGATCTACACCAGGTGTCTGTGTGTATGTGTGATGTTAATTTGTATGTTAAACTGGCCAAGTGGTCATCTCAGGATGTCGAGCCCTCGGTCTCTGCAGGACATCCCAAGACAAAGCAGAACTTGCAATATGTTAAGTGGGTCTGTGTGTGAATGCAAAACAAGCCGACTTGTCTTTGTTTAAATGTGAATGGGCTATCTGGTCGCGAAGAGGTGCAGGCACCACAGACAGCTGGGGACGATATGTGGGTTGTTAGATATGAGACAATGGTATGAGTTTTATAGATGTGTAATTGTATCACTTTTGGTATAAAAGGGACTGCCCTTTACCAGTCAGATAGAGAACTCTGCGCGACTGCTAAGTTGTGTACGACTTCCCTCCATGCTGCATGAAATAAAAGACGTCTTCGAAGCTACTCCGGGTCTCCAGGCATCTTTATTGGGTCCTGCACGTTTTCCACTACCACAGGCTCGACCAGCTTCTTCCCCAGGTTCCTGATGGACCTTCTGTCCAACACTCATTTCATCTCACGTGTGCTCTGTTTTGTTCAGATGTACGTTACTAACACTTTTGTAGCACATGAGGTGTCTCTTCTCACAGTCATGGCCTATGACAGGTTTGTTGCTATTTGCCAGCCTTTACACTATCACAGTAAAATGACATTTAGGACGGTGCTGCTGCTTTTGATTCTGGCTGTGCTGTACCCTGTATATACTTTAGGCTACTTTTTCTATTTGGCCATCACTTTGCCTTTGCGTGGAAACAAACTGCACAGAGTTTTTTGCAACTGCTGGACTATAATTGACCTCTCCTGTGTGGACACAACTGTAATCCGCATAGTGAGTCAGTCTGTTAGTATGACACTTTTTATGAGCCCGAGTTTTGTCTTGTACACCTACCTGCACATTCTGCTTGTCTGCAGGAGAAGTTCATTTGAATTCAGAGGAAAGGCCTTACAGACCTGCCTGCTCCACATAGTGACCTTTGTGAACTTTTGTATCTCAATATTTTGTGAGTTTTCACTGACTATGTCTAAGGTTGATGAGGTAAATACTATTTTTATTATTGTGTCTCTGGAGTTTCTAATCATTCCTCCCATCATTAATCCTCTAGTTTATGGCCTGAACCTGCCTCAGATCAGAGGAGTGATTTCTGGATTTCTAAACATAGGAAAAACCCTGCATCCTGTGTAATTCAAAGACTCAACAAGCAGAAAGAGAAGTTAATTAAACCTTAATTCTGTCATTCACATTAGGAATTTCTGTGTCATATCAGCTTTACTTTATCTGTACAAACATTATGTTTGTTCACATTTGTTCTTATAAAATCAGAATTCATGTGAAGAAATTCAAACTTAAAATGAAGCACATTGCAACACAATTATTAATATTGATGTTTTAGTGTTTCTCATGGTGTTATGTTGTTTGTTCTCCACTGCTGCTGAAACACTGAAATTTCCCCATTGAGGGATCAATAAAGTACCTACCTACATACCTACTTACCTACTACCTTTATATGCATGGTCCAGCTCACAGCTGATCAGATTAAAACTCATTTATAAACCTTTAGTGTATTTGTTGCTTTTCTGTCTGATTATCAGTCACAAATTATTGCGCATGTCTTAATTTATCTTAACATAAACATTTTGATTAACATTTTAATAAGTGCTGGGCAACGACTAAAATCCTTAATCGCGTTAACTGCATAATTTTCTGTGATTAATCACAAATAACTGCATTGATATGAGCAGCATTCAATAATGAATGTAGTGTATTGCACACTTTTATTTTAAAAGTACTGCTATATGAACACAAGTGCAATAACATTTGGCTTGCAAACACTTAAAACAAATAAGGTGTTCAATTTGTTGTTCAATTCTGCTGCACTACTGTGTTTAAAGTGGCCCACAACCTTTCTGCATTTGGCCAGGACATTGTCAAACGCACTGTTCTGCACAGAAACAGTGACAGAACGATCGAGACTGTGCGCGACGCAGGGGATGTGTTCAAAAGGCAGACGTCTTGCAGCAGCGATCATATTTCTTGCACTATCTGTGCTAAGTGTGTTGACTTTATTTGAAACGTTCCACTGCTGTGCAGCATGCATAAAATGCTCTCTAGACGTTTCAGCAAAATGTCTGTCTTTTGTCTTCATTACAGTTAGAGCATGTGAATGCAGCTCCCACTGTTCATCAATACAATGCACTGTAACTCCAAGATAATTATGGTTACCCAGCAATGTCCAGTAGTCTCCAGTGAGAGCAACAACTGGTGCACAGTGTAACGGCGTTGCTTTTGTAGTCCTCTCCTTTTCATACAGCAGGGGCCTATTTCAAGAAGGCGGTTTTGTCGAAACTCAGAGTTTGTTAACCCCGAAATGAGGGCAACTCGGAGTTTTCGGTTTCAGAAACGGAGGTAACTTAAACCCGTGAAGCGGGGTAAGTTAAACCCGTTTCACAAAGAGAGGTAATCTAAACTCAGAGTCAGTTACTATGGCAACTTACTCTGTGAACCTAACCTGCTGGCGAGCAGGTTTTGTTCGGGAAACTCAGAGTTTCCTCCGGGTCTCCGCCCCTTTTTAAAGTGAAAGGTGTTTAATACCTCATTGAATCTTTCAGTACATTCATAGATTGCACACGTTTCCGTCACGCAGAGACCAAAATGGCGTGTCCATTCATAGAGG
>NW_018128402.1:111825-116123 GCF_001952655.1 Monopterus albus
CTCTGAGTCAGACAACTCAGAGTTGATTAAACCAACTCTTTTCAGCTGTTCTGAAACCGAAAACTCAGAGTTTTCCAACTCTGAGTAAGTCAACTCAGAGTTCAGGTTTGAACTCTGAGTTTGTTAAACCGCCTTCTTGAAATAGGCCCCTGGTGTATTGTTCTTGTGATGATGTATCACGTGAGCACTGCAGCAGTCTTAGGCCCACCTAAAATGCTCTCATTGTTGGAGACACGTGATGACGCCCATCCCAAGCAGTACTGATCAACATCCCACCCCTCCTGTGACCTGCCTGTATGTATATTCAGAGCCAGTGAGCAACAGACCTTCAAAATAATAATAATAAACAAAACTCTGTTAATGCGCGATAAAATAATTGTTGGCGTTAATTAAGTAATGCGTTATTTTCACCTTAACACATTATCTTGCCCAGCCCTAATTTTAACATATGCTGTAATGGCAACTTCTGTTTCAATGTTTTGACCACAGGCTTCACAGCTTTAAGTTTCTGCCTGTAGGTTGGAATAAGATGGACCATGCAGTGATCAGAGAGTCCAAGGGCTGCACGGGGGACAGCAATAGGCATCTTTTATTGTTGTGTAGTAGTGGTCCAGTGTGATTTTGTCCCTGGACAGGTGATGTGCTGTCTGTATTTGGGCAGTTTGTGGGTGAGATTTGCTCTGTGGTAAGTCCACTAGAACAATGAGTGGAGAGTCGGGACTGTTGCGTGTGAGGACCCCAGTTGCAGACAGACTAGAGGAGAGGAACTGATGAAAGCAGTTTATTAAACAAAACACAAATAATGCTGGATGGCTGGAAGACAGGCAGGGAGCAACCAAGGACAGGTGAGACTCAGGAGGAGATGACCAGGGAGGAACCAGGAGGAGAGGACCAGGAGACCAGGGAGGAACCACAAGGAGAGGACCAGGAGGAGGGACGAGCAGGAGACCAGAGGACCAGGAGGACGAAGAACCAGGAGGACGACAGCAGGATATCAGGTAAGCTGGGATCTGAAGCGCTAGTAGTCAGGGTAGCACTAGCGGCTGGAGCAGTGCTGGTAGTCAGAGCAGGGCTAACGGATTGAGCAGCGCTAGCAGGTAAACGAAACAGAAAGCGCAGAGCTAAAGACTTACGAAAGACAGAAAAACAATAAACGGCAAAGAATACAGACTGACCAAGTGGAGAGTCAACAGGGCTGATGAATTGCGGAAACAAAACAAACGAATGGAGCAGGATCGGGACACGTAGTTGAAGCCAGGTAATCGCGGGACATGCACACATACTAAGAGTATGAACCAGCAGCGAGTGAACAGAAAACAGGTGTATAAATACAGGAACGGACGGGGTGATGATGAACAGCAGGTGAACGGCGTGGGGACTGATTGTCGTGGCAGAACAGCGGGGAACAGGACCGGGGGATAATGAGCACAGGTGAGTGGAATAAAGACAAATAGCGGTGACAGAGGACTGGGGAGAGAACAGGTAAACAGAAACGTAAATATGGGAAGTCGAGCTATGCGGAACCATAACAGGGACGTTCTAGCTCCACGCTAGTTATCTTCTTGGTTGTCATGTAGTCTGTGCCATTGCAGTCTACTTGGTTCCAAAAGAAACTGATCCATTGTTGAGCCTCACCTGTCTATTATTAGCTCTACCACCTGCCCTCTGGGTGGCACCAAACTTAACCACTGTCCTCTTGGTTCTTGGTTCTGATGTTGCAAAGCCATCTGCAGAGGAACTGACAGATGTGGATGAAGAGGAGGAGGAGCAAAATGGAGAGGAGGGTTGGAGGTGGTGAGGACAAGATGTGGGAGGTTTGTGGAACACTTCTGGAGAGACTGGCAAGACCTTTGCAGGAGGTGGAGGAGGCCAGTGTAGAGGTGATGACTTGGAGTGTTTGCTGGCCACAATGAGCCCCTGGAGCTTGTCAACTACCTCAGCCAGCAGGTTGAGGGCCTGGGCGTTGTGCTCCACTCTGTCTGTCATTATTTCTGTTGCTGCCACCATCTTCTGGCCAAAATGACAAATGTCCTGTGTCTCGTGTTCAATACTGCTGGCCACGATCTGGACAGTTGGCCTGAACTCCTCCATGCTACACTGTTTGTTGAGCTCAGGAAGCTCAGCATGTTGCTGCTCCTTGTTTTGTGTCTGTTCTGGGTGATGCTGGCATCCATAATTATGAAGTGCATTAGAGCAGGGATGATCTAGAAGCTTCTCTTGTCGTCTGTTAGGAGGTCCAGTTTCACACCCATGTTTCCTGCCAAGGGTGGGGAGAGTGCTTCCTCCCTGCTGACAGGTGGAGAGCTGAGCTGCTGCAGAGCTAGATGGCCCCGTCTGGGCTCTGAGAGGGCTCATTCCATGACAAGAGGGGGTTCTGCCAGGTGTAGGGATGTTCCGTGATTGTCCCCCTTGAACACCCTTTTTGTACAGGACAGGAGAGTTGGGAAGACTGAGACTGTAAACTGGGACTGGAGGAGGAGGGTAGGAATAGTCATCGCTGCCCCCTACAGGAGAGGCACTCCCACCCTTGCTGGGTTTGGGTGTCTCTGAAAAAGAACCTTGTAGGCAGGTGAAAGGAGAAAAGAATGAAAGCTGACATAATCAGTGCCAACAACAAAGTGAAATCCACATCACTAGAAAGGAACCACAAAGCAGGAAAGTGTCCAAATGATGGTTTAATGAAAATGGTTTGTTCTGACTTGGCTATGACTGAGAGAGAGTGAAGAATTACCCTGTAAGCTGATGATGGACAAATGAAGGGATGGACTGCACTAGGCATCAGTGGAAACGCTGGTGGGTTACACTTCACTACTGATGATGGAAAAAAGAATGACTGAGTGAGAAGATGGACAGATGACTGGTGACTGCAGGGACTGACCATTTTCCTCCTCTTACCAACACAAAGGGCTGGACTGAAGACAGATGGAGCCGACTGGTTGAACCTTTTCTTCCTAAGGCTGGGTGCTGTTTGTGGACACAAACAATAGCTTCTTGTGGACTCATAGTGGGGAACAAAGGTGTGAGAATGGTCTCTGCTGGGAAGGGGCAAAACTCTAGCTTCATTTTCAGTCAGTCTGAGCTCCTCCCCTGACCATGCCCCCCTCACAGGGGCGTGTCGCTCCACCCTGAAGCGATGAAGGTTGCTCCAACGGTTACAAGTGATTCCTGCTCCATGCTCTTCTCCAATCTTTATGAATAAAATATAAGGAAACTGGACTTTTCATAGTTTCAAAAGAAGATGCATGTCTTATTTTTAACAGCTAAATCTTTGATGGACATGAACTCCAGTCCTCTTCCTGGCTTTCTACAGCAGTTTGTGCTGTCCCTTAGAGCCTTAGATATAAATACTTCAAGTACAGTGGGCACTATGTAAAAAGTCATTCAGACTGGGGTATGGACACAAGAACTCCAACAAAGGTTGAAAAGTATTTCATTAATATATCAGAGCAACATATACCAACTCAAAACAATATCTACCATAATATTAATACATGTACACACACACACACACACACACACACACACACACACACACACACACTATATATACACAATATATATATATATTTATTCTGATTGTAGGAAACCAAACGGAAACAAATGCGTTGTCAGTTGTAACCAGAGCATATAAATGGAGTGGTGAGAATTTCTGCTCCTCACTCATGGAGCTGTTCATCCACTCCACTCCACTCCCCTGCTCAAAGCCACAACAGGCCGCTCCGCTCATTATCGCTCAGCTCAAATTGCACCCGCTCGCTCCAAAAAGGAG
Organism: Monopterus albus; assembly: GCF_001952655.1. Lineage (NCBI taxonomy): Eukaryota > Metazoa > Chordata > Actinopteri > Synbranchiformes > Synbranchidae > Monopterus > Monopterus albus. The sequence goes on from NW_018128402.1 coordinate 115,595, forward strand.
AAAGAAAATCATCATACATTTCACTTTAGGCTGAAACCGTAACCTTACATCCCAAAGAATGACTACTTTCTTCCAATTAGAAATTATTTCTATCTGGTTAGGCCTATGCAACAAGGATTATAACACAATTAAATATACAGTAAACCTGCATGACCTTTCTGTTTCCTATTTAAGGTACTTTGAGAACCCTGATTGAGCTTGTGTAAGATTTGAGTCTTATAGACTCTAGTTACTTTTATAAACCTCTCTTTCTTTATGAGGCCTCTTCCAGCTCTTTTAAACCAGGAACTCACAATAAGAAGAGGTAGACAGCTTTAGATTTTATAAAAAATAACCGTGCTTGTTGATTCAGAGGATCACAGGTAAAATTTACATTATACGTCCAGATCTCTCTCACCCTCCGCCTGCGCGCAGGCAGCTCAGAAAGATCAAGATTTCTGGACCAAGAAACCTATATAATCTTAATCATTTTGGGCTAGCCCATGCTACGCAGGGCGTCAAAACCGTGACGTCACCTGATATGCCAGCC
>NW_018128402.1:116356-124994 GCF_001952655.1 Monopterus albus
ACTTTATAAGCTTTAGTTACTTCTCATACCTGTAGTTACCTTTCATAACTTTATCTTACTTGGTTATGCATATTACAGCTGTATTGATGATTGTCCAGAACTATTGAGCTTTGGTTATTTTAATGCATTTGTTTCCCTTGCTTATATATATCTTACAGCTATAATGAAGCAGAATCTGCTTACTTTGAGTGCTGTAACGTCTGTGTAGAGACTAGATGTCTGCATCTCTTTGTGACCAGACAGCCTATTTACATTTTAACAAAGCCTCACTAGCCCACACCTGGACACACATAGCATATCCAAAGTTCTGCCCCACCAGAAGGTGTCTTACACACACAGGGGGTCTCATCACCTGAGATGACCACTTGACCAGTTGGGCATACTTATTGTCTCTCACACACATATATGATCTGACAACCACAAATATACAGGATGAGACTAAATGTTAAATGAGTTGAGTGAAATCATGCCACTTTTCTAATTTAATTTCTGTTTTCTAGAAGCTGACGTTTCTGCCTTGGTGTTGTGTCTGTGGTGCTGAGTGGGTTCAGAGGGAACACAGCACTATACTGTTAACTGCACTTTTACATGGTAATGATGAAGGAAACTGAAAAGTCTAGCCTACAGATGTGACACTGAAAAGCGAACAGACACATAAAAAAAACACATGTCGTGTGTTTTTTTTTATGTGTCTGTTCGAACAGGTTGTCTGGTTGATCTTGATCAGCGGGTGGGTCCTCAGAAAGGAAACTGACTAACTGGTGAAAGGATCCTTGATGCCCTGAACCCAACAACTGAACCAACAAAACCACAAAACTGTATAAGTATGTAGTGAGTGATAGAGAAGCAGGAGTATGAAAGGCCAGGAAGAGCAACAGTCAATTTTTGACTGAAAAGTGTTGGATGACTGTCTAAGACACAGATGCATTCTGGGTGGGGTTTGGGTAGGCTTCAGGCTTGTGGTGAGAGCGGGACATGGGGCGACGCTTGCTCCTTTTTAAAAAATCCACTCTGCTTCTCCTTTTTAGGGGATGTTAGCTACTATATGCTTTGAATAGCCGGGAGTCAGGCACCCAACACCCTCTCAGAGAACAGCACATGCACTTCTGGAAGAACAAAAGGTCAATGCCCTTTTGCGGCTGTTACACAACCACTTTCTTTAACTCACACTATATCCCATTCTAATGTGTTTTACGTCACATTACATATTATACATTAACTATTACTATATTCAGTTTGTTGGTTTGTTTTATCCACTACATCTGCTCTGCTCACATGCTGTGGTTGTCACAGCAGGCAGCCCTAGTAAAATGGAGAATGGCATAACATATACAACTAGTTCACGTCTTTAAAGCCCCTTTGTTTCAAGCTTGAATATTTCTAATGCTACAAAAAACAAATACTAGGTGTTAGGTTATTTCCTAGTTAGATAGATATTCAGAGATTTGTTGTCTAGAAATGTTAGTGGAGACAAATTGACTAGCTCAGGCTGTTAACTGTTCAGTAATGTGCTTGCAGTGCAGACTGCAAGTGGGCCAAGCTGTTAGTGTCAACTGTAATGCTAGTCTTAATATTTGTCTTAATGTGTAAGGTTATGTCAAATTGTTTTAGATACACACAACGAAAACAACAGCCACACACCTTGAGTTTTCCTCATGTTTTGACTAACGTTAAGTTCAGCTGCAAGCTGGCATATCAGGTGACGTCTCGGTTTGGCGTCCCTGTGTAGTATGGGGTTAGCCCAAAGTGATTATATTGTATAGCCATTCTTGGGTTCAGGGTCTTTCATCTTCCAAGCTGCCTGCGCGCGGGTTGGTGGTGGGAGAGATCTGGACGTGTGATGTTAATTTTACCTGTGATCCTCTGAATAAACCAGTACGGTTATTTTTTATAAAATCTAAAGTGGTCCATTTCGTCTTTTTTGTGAGTTCCTGGTTGAAAAGAGCCGGAAGAGGCTTCATAGAGAAAGAGAAGCTTATATAGGGAACACAGTAATGGACAGTGGGCACTCACACTGAAGGTGTGAAGGTACACTGACTGCAATTACACCAACATTTTAATGTTCTATAAACTAAAGTTTTTACCATTAGAGCCATGCTACAAACATAAGGTTTTTTTTGTGAACTAATAAGTTACGTTTTATGGGTAAATTCGTGTCTGCATTAGATCTAAATTATGGGGTAAAAACTCATCTAAAATCAGAACTAAAAAAGGCTCGTCTCACCAGCAAATGGTTGTTTTTCACCAGACAACCGATGCTTGTGGCCTCCTCATCCTCAGGTGGCTCAGCAGGCAGACAGGGTAGGACAGATCTGTAGTCTGACTGCACTACAGTGTCATGGCATGACAGAAGGGCCTGACACACAGGAAAAGTGACAAACAGCTAACAAGTGTTGAAAATACAGCATCAAACATGGGTTAGCCAGAGGCCGTGAGTGTGCTCCTAACAGAGTACAGACCTGGATGTGTGGTGAGCTGAGGAGCCTGCAGAGCTCTCTAGCTTCAGCTGAGGGACGGTGGGCCTTCCGTAATATTGTCATGATCTGATGTGCAAATTGACAGAAAGGCATACAGAATTATACACTAGGCTCATATTTCAAACCAGATGGAAAGATTTTGAGGGTGATATTTAACAGCAGTGAACTTCTCTCAGCTTCACTTACTAGCTAAGGTTACGTCCTTCCTTACCCATAAGGTTCTTGAGAAGGCAATCCATGCTTTCATTAGCTCTAGGTAGATCACTGTAATGCTCTCTGTGTTGGAGTCGGTCAGTTTTCATTTTCCTTCTTCTAACTTGTACAAAATGCTGCTGCTTGTTGTTTTAACTAACACAGCCAAACATGAGTGTATAACCTTTGTTATCTGTCTTCACTGACCTCCAGATCATTTTAGAATTTATTTTAAACGTTTGATGTTTGTTTTTACAGCTCTAAATGGCCTTGCTCCTCTCAAAACGTTTATTCCCTTGTGCATGACCAAGAGCTTGGGTCATGCAGTCAGCTCTTCGTCAAAGCCCCCCAGGTCTCGGCTTAGGCAAAGGGATGGCCATGCTTTTACTGTGGCTGCTCCTAAACCGTGGAACAGTTTACCATGTGATATTCGTTTAACTGCCAACTTGGCAATTTTTACATCTAAAGACTTGTCTTTATGTACATTTAACTTTAGTTGAGCCTCGACACCCTTTAGTTGCATTTGTGTGTCCTTTTATGTGCTTTAATTTTGTATTCAATGCATTATTTTATGCTTTTAACCTGTGTGTACAGCACTGTGGTTGACCTTTAGTTGTGTTTAACTGCTACATAAATAAAGGCTGATTTGATTGAGACATATGGGCACAGCGTGGTGAGAGGAGCTGTTTGACTGAGAAGGTCCTAATGTGAGTGATGCAATAGGAAGCCTGTGAACCTAATGGAGGTGAGAATGTGCATACACCTCATGACAAAGTCCTGAGGCATAAGGCTGCAAGGCGCTGGGTGTCGACCTCTGGAAGTGCACCAGACACTCATAAATCTGCAGAGACAGCAGGACAGGATATCTTGACTTTAGAACTAAATGCTATGTTTGTTTCTGTGCACACGTGTTAAATCAGGTTGTACCTCCAGCAGGGCCCGCAGCCATGGCGCACTCAGTAGTTCATGTAGGAGCCGAGCACCAGTAACGTTTCTGCTGACATCTTGACCGATGTCCTCCACCACACTGGACAGCAACTCACCGACACCTGCACACACACACATAGACAAGAAAAAATAGAGAAAGGAACAAAGATGTGCAATTTGAGCGCATAAGGAACATTTTTAACCACGGTTGTGTTCTGGCTTTTTGGAAGTACACTGACCTAGACTGAAATCAGTGAAATCTGAGTCAGACATGGGCTCCTCTGGCAAGAACTCCTAATGGCCAACATTTTAAAATTTCCTCTTGTGCACTTCAGTTTATAACAGAAGCTCCAGTATACTTACGAAGTAAGGATTTGAAATAAGGCCATGTTGTTGGACAAGTGCCAGACAGGAAGTAGTGTGTGTAGCGTATTCAGCAACTGCAGTTCATGTCCCATCATGGACTTGCAATTCATTATTGATTATACATATATAAATATATTTTACTGTCTAATCTTATTTTAAGACTGTTTACTTGTTATAATTCTGAACTCTCCCTAATCTTGACAATAAGGAAATACTGTAGAAAGAATTTTCAAAGCCATGGCACTGAATTTACTACATCAGTGATACAGCACTTTATTGAAGCTTATTCTATGTTAGACCAGACCTCCAGTTTTACATTTGTCATGAGAAAAAGGGAGAGAGGGAGTTGATCAAGGTAATATTACAAGAAAAAAATAAAAGTTCAATACTTGGTAAAATAAATAAATCAGGCCTGTTCCTGGTTTAATCACTAAATTCAGTTGTCAGTGTGTGGAAAACCTGGGAGGGTGTTAATGAGATGAGAGAAGCTGCTGGTGATCTGGTGATCTCCAGCTGGGGCGATCACTGATCTCAAAGTAACTATTAATAGATGCACAAAACAACATGAGCCACATGAGACAAAAAAACCACCCTGGACCTGTCCCGATTAGTGACACTAATAGTACTATTGACAGCAGATTAAGTCAGTGTGTATGTAGTATTACAGTCAAACCTGAGGTGCTGCATTTCTGGGGGATCTCCAGTCACTGTTTTTTTGCTCGTGTATGATCAGTGAAATTCTAATCAGAAAAACAAAAGCAAATCCTCTACAAGAAGTGTTTTTTCCATTGAACATAAACTCTGCCACAAAAAAATTAAAGCAGTGAGACATGTTGTTGTCTGTAGTCTCACAGCAGATATTTGCAACTGGAAGTTTCTCCTGAGCAGAAGGCGGAAATCAGATTAACATTCCTGAGGATGCCAAACCCCTGAGAGACACTAACACCATCGAAATTAGGTTTTAGATTAAACTCAAATTAAGCCCAAATCGGGATTTAGACAGAGATGAAGTAATAACTGCAGTCAGTGAAGGTGAACAGAGGTCAGCAAGGCTTTAACGGATGCTGACACAGCAATGTATGTGTATGTGTGTGTTTCTCACCATCCTCCACAGTATGTCTCATGGTGATCGTCCAGGTTCACCTAAGAGCAACAAAAGTCTTAGTCCACTGAAGACAAATAAAGATCAACTTTCAGCTCAGGTTCAAGGTTGAGAAGCTGCAAGTCAAAAGATGACAGAGTCGAATAATGTACTATATCAACTTAATGCCACTGGACTGAAAAGGACAAAAGCCACTTATTTGAACTTTCATTGTCATAAAACAGTTGATAAAATCTGTGATATTCAGTTTTGGAAAATCATGTCACATACTGTAACCCCAAACAGCAGCACAGAGAAACACAGCAGAAGGTTACTAAATGTGTGCTGAGGTTACATCTCCCCTTCAGCTTCTGATCTCCGCTCAGCTTCAGCGGTTTCATTAACAGACCTGAAAGTCAGGTGAGCATGTCACAGCTTCGCAGAGCTCTGGCAAGGCCAGCGACAGAGCTGTGTGAAGCCTGGTGTGTGGTATGAAAAGTTCCAACCTGAAAGTGGAAAGTATTTTTTGTCCAAACTGTCCTAATCAACAGAGTGATACACAGGAGTGTTTGGAGCTTGATAAATTTGAGCACATTTATGGTTTTCACAGGTAAAATTCTAAAAATTGGTGGCTGACTTTTGCCTCAAGTGGGAGGGAAAATTCTACTAAAATGTTTTTCTTGCCTAAATTAAACTAAGGAATAACCATAACTCATACTACTGTTCCAAGAGTTTATGGTAAACTAGCGGTGGGATGCTGTGGTGAAACATTCATCATGTAATACAATATACTAATATGAAGGACCTGGTGGTGCAGCTGGCACCTGGATCCAGCATCATGTTTTTCCACAATTACCATACTAGATGGATTCCTAAGATATTTTGTGTGGACATTCACAGCGCCCAGGGATGTTCTCTCACCGACCTAGATGATCATCTGACTTTTCATCTAGCACCACATTCACATTTGTGATTTGGAATATAGATAGAATATAGGTTGAAATATCAATGGGTGATAAATTAGAGAATACCCAACATAGAGAGTCTCAGTGAAGTGCTGGGTCACCACAACAGCTCCACCTTGACACTGACTCTCTAAGGCCACGTTCACACTGCAGGCTGAAGTGGCTCAAATCCGATCTTTTTGCCCAAATGTGAACCATATCCAATTTCCTTATGACAGTGTGAACAGCACAAATCTGATTTTTTCAAATCCGGCCCAGGCCACTTTCATATGTGGTCCTAAATCGGATACATATACAATGTTTTGCAATGCAACTTCAGTCTGAATGGCCATGTCGCATTTCATGTGATTTTTATGTCATTGAAATGCAACAGATGTCACAATTCTGCACTGGAGGAAGCGAGGCCATAAGCAATATTTGTGTTCTTCTTCTTCTTGATATTCTTATTATTATTATTTCTTTATTTCGATTGCACATTAACTGGTACATCACTACGCACATGCTATCACGAGCCACATCCATTTTTATTTTCGCACATTTGTCCCAAACCTCCCTGCTCTCTCTTTCTCTCTATCATTCACCATAAATACAGTAAAGGCTATAAAAGCCCTAAAAATAACGGCGTAATTGTTGAGCGACACATACACACCAGGCGCAAGTATAAATGCTCTGCATAAATTCAACCAGGAATCAAGCTTAAGTTGGCCTGGGCCAGCACGTGCCACCAGAACAGCTTCCGTGCGCCGTGGCACTGAGTTCTCCTGGAGGGACGAACGCCGTTCTTCCAACTGATGTTCCCTCATGTGGTGTTGTGACGATGATGGTGAAGATGCTGTTTAACACGTCACTCCAACATCTCCCAAAGCTGTTCAACTGGGCTGAGACCTGGTGGCTGGGAAGGCCACAGCATCTGGTTCACATCATGGTCATCCTTATCAGACCAGCCAGTGACTCCTCCTGTCCCGTGGACGGGGGCTCTGTCATCCTGGAGGAGACCACTCTTAAGCCTGGTTTTACTTTTCATGTGTCTGTATCTCACCAACTATTGGCTGGATTGTGATGAAATGCAGTTCATATATTCATGTTTTCCTCATGACCTGTAATAACTGGATCCTCTGACTTTTCCTCTTGCCCATCATCAGGTCAACATTTTAATTTATCTAACACTTTGGTTTACGACCAACCCCTCAAAACTACTGACCCTACCATCGATATTATCTATACTTTGTTTTTAGTTATAACACACTAAGATGGCGGATACTATACTTTCCAAACATCAGCATGGGTGCATTGTAATTGACATTAGCAGTTTGCCCTGATTAAATGCATCCTCACAGATGCTAGCACTGTGGGGATTTGATTTCTCTCAGGCTAAGCTCAGAAAAACAGCCAAGTACTCAGATATACAAACTATACATTTAATTAGCTGCAGGCAATACACCAGAGTCAGAACTGCCATATAAAACTCACTTCCCACCTCTTCGTCCCCGTCGTCCTCTTCTTAAGCTCCCGTTTTCTGTGTGGTGATGTTTCAGTGTGCAGCTGCTGAAGTGAATCAGCAGTGTGATCTTCAACAGGAGCTGATGTGGATGTGATTTTACTACTGAACCAAAACAAACACTAATCCTCTCCAACACAACTTAATCCACCATCCTCCGGCCTCTCTCTCTCTCTCTCTGTCTTGCCCCAACTCCTCTCTGTCCCTTTGCTTTCATTTGGGATTTTTAAAAATGCTTTTCTTTCCACTCCTGCCCTCCTCTCACTCTCTCCATCTTTCCCTTTGTCCCATTGACACCCTTGACTCCACCGTCTCACTCTTTCATTGTAGTGTGGACGCCGTCTCTGACTCACTTTAAGTACTTCAACAGATCACAAAGCTTCTTAGATCTTTGCTCCCTTTAGCCACACAAACATAAACACAAACAGAACAGGAAGTGAGACATGCTCGGCAGCAGCAGGCAACAAAAACACACAACAGTAGTGGTGATGCCTTAAATCAGGCATGGACAAAGTCCAGCCCGGGGGCCAATTGCGGCCCGTGGCCAGGCCTCTATCATAAAATGTATAATTTATTGCCCGCCCGCACTGTCAAATGGAATATGCATATCGCTCAGATACAAAATGCAATTTTCTGTGTCACCGAATGGTGGCAGCAACACTCTGTTGTCGCCCTCTGACTGTGTGACCCTGCTGCTGTAAGATTTGAGTTTTATAGACTCTAGTTACTTTATAATCTTTAGTTACTTTTCAGTTCTTCATTGTCTTTTAGTTACTTTTCATACTTTTAACTTCCTTGCTTACACATGGTAAAACTGTACTAATGATTGACCAGAACTACTGAGCCTTGGCTACTTTAATACATTTATTTTCCTTGCATGTGTTAGGTTATTTCCTAGTTAGATAGATATTCAGAGATTTGTTGTCTAGAAATGTTAGTGGAGACAGATTGACTAGCTCAGGCTGTTAACTGTTCAGTAATGTGCTTGCAGTGCAAACTGCAAGTGGGCCAAGGTTGCAGGCAAAGAGCTGTTAGTGTCAACTGTAATGCTAGTCTTAATATTTGTCTTAATGTGTAAGGTTATGTCAAATTGTTTTAGATACACACCACGAAAACAACAGCCACGCACCTT
>NW_018128402.1:125280-127328 GCF_001952655.1 Monopterus albus
TTCCGGGCTGCTTGGGCAGCCTGGGGGTTGGAAGATCTCTGGACTTGGAGTGTTAATGCTTGCCTGTGACTCTTTGAATAAACCAGCACGGTTATATTTTTTATATACTCAAGTGGTCTGAGTCGTCCCTCGGAGTTCCTGGTTTGAAAGAACCGGATGAGGCTTTATAATGGTTTTTAGGCCAAGAAGATAAAATGTATTGTAAGACCTTAATTCGAGGTCAGTGGATGGAACTCCTGCGGGAGCTCTGTCTCTCTGATCCCAGCACTGTAAGGCCTACCTGTGATCAGACATTCAGTAAACTTTCTGCTGATTTTAAACAGTCCTCTCCTGTCGTCACTTCTCGTGCTTCCAACAAAAGAATTGGGTTAATTTCTAACAAAAAGGTTAGAATCTAACACTGCGACCATTTCTAGCCAATTTGTGAAATGGCAACTGCAGATAAAAAAAAGGGAAAGTTGACTGTGAGGGCCACTGCTTAAAGGACAGTCAAGATATCCTGCCCTGCTGCTTCACTGAAATAGGAAACAATTGTGTTTGCCTAATTTGCTAAGAGACTGTTGCCATGTGTAAGGAATTAAATGTAAAGAGACACTACCAGTCAAAACGTGCTAATGCATATGACAAGCTATCCGGGAGTGAACGCACCAAAAAGGTGAAACAAGTAGAAGCCATCTTAGTTTCACAGCAGAGGTTTTTCACACAAGCCCGCGAGAAAAAAATGAAAATGCCACAAAGGCAAACAACAAGGTGGTGATTCTAATCGCTAAATACACTAATCCCTTTGCAGAGGGTGAGTTTATCAAAGACTATGTCATGAAAATTTGCCCCAAGAAGAAGGCAGAATTTGCTAATGGTTGCCTGGCTCGTAACTTTGTAGCACGGAGAATTGAAGACATAACAAAGCATCTGAATGTGGTGAACATGAGCCTTCAAGCCTTTGGAATGAAACTGCAACTTTTCCAAAAACACTCATCCCAAACGAAGCCCAAGTCCGCACATTTCTCAGCGCTGCAATGGACAGGTAATGGACAGTTTTCCACAGGACAATATCAGTGTGCAAATGGGGAGCTATGCAACAGATATCGCATCTCTGGCTGTGGAGTTTAAACAACACTTTCAGGATTTTGCAGCTACTGAAAAGGAGATGTTGCTTTTTTTTTCTTCTTCCTCGTGGACCCTGATGATGCTCCACATAAATTGCAACTAGAGCTCATTGAGCTGCAGTGTGACAGAGAGCCGCACAGGCAACACCAACAGCTTTCTCTTATGAACTTTTACCGGCAGCTGGATAAAGGCAGATTTCCAGAGATTCAAACATTTGCAAAGAAAATGCTGAGCTTGTTTGGCTCCACATATTTGTGTGAGCAAACATTCTTTGTTATGAACTTAAACAAGGACCGCTTGAGGACAAGACTCTCACCTGCATGACATTTTGCACATCTCAACCACTGTCTTTAAACCAGACCTGGCCTGTGTACTATAATCCAGATCTCAGTATCATCCTTCACATTAGTGCCCCAGTTCATTAGGTCTGAGTTGCCAACCCACAGCATCTGGGTTGAGACTCAGAATTTACATGTTGCATTTTTAAATTTGTTTTGTGTTGATCAAAAACACATTTATAAATATATGCACTTGCACTGGTGTTATGTACCTTTAGGTGTGACATATGTAAAATGTTCAAACCTTTGACGAACTGCTGTTTCCTGCGGTAAACCGTACTCATTTCCTGTTTTCTGTATTTGCACTGTTATGCTTGCTTCCAGATTGTTTAGGAATTAAACTCACTATTTTCTAGGTTCATCTGAATTTTGAGTGACAACATACGCTTGCACCACTTAAAGCACTTGTGTTGCAGAAGTTCTTGCTAACTACCAAATTTAACTTGCTACTTTAGGTCGGCTAGTTTAGAAGCTAGCTAAGCTAGTAGCTTAATCGAGAGCAATGGCTTCCCCCTCTTCCTCGGAGTGCCGCATGTTCAGTTATTCCTCTGCCTCCATTAGCGATAATGGTACTTGTAATAAATGTCAGATGCTAGCAGCATT
>NW_018128402.1:135732-136030 GCF_001952655.1 Monopterus albus
GAAGGTGGCACTCCACTAAGTCAGAAGAGTTTTTCATAGCCTGGAAAGATAGTTTAATAACATATAAGAAAGCCCTTCATAGTAGGTGGCCAGACAGGTATTCATCACTGATTGAGGAAAATAAGAACAACCCCAGGTTTCTTTCAGCACTGTAGCCAGGCTGACAAAGAGCCACAGTGCTGTTGAGCTTAACATTCCCTTAGATCTCAGCAGCAATGACTTCATGAGTTTCTTTACAAATAAAATCACAACTATTAGAGAAAAAATTGGTCAGACCACTCCCACAGCTCTCGCAGAT
>NW_018128402.1:138264-143747 GCF_001952655.1 Monopterus albus
GTTAAAGGGAGTTTTTCCTCCCCACTGTCGCCAAGTGCTTGCTCAAGGGGGATTTGTTGGGTTTTCCCTATGTAATAATATTGATAACAGTAAGGTCTAGACCTTACTTTGTAAAGTGTCCTGAGATGACTTCTGTTGTGATTTGGTGCTATACAAATAAAATTTGATTTGATTTGATTTGATTCATATGTTTTTAACTTAAAAGTTGACAGACATTACCTATACCAAGTGATGTTTAAAATGAACCTGGGGTTAAGATATTTCTCAGCTTCCTAGAAGTTTTTTTTTTTTTTACCCCAGACAGCTTTCTTTTATGTAATATGATTTTGTTAAGACTTGTTTATGCCTGGGTAGCTTACATTTATTTGCATTCCTATGTGAAGAAATGAAAACAATGTCATTTTAAATAAAATTTCTATAAAACAGTGCACTTGCATTTAAATTTAATGGTTCAAAGAATGTCAGGCAGGATGGTTGGCCCTCAGGCATTCTCACATTATCAAATCTGGCCCTTTTTGAAAAAAGTTTGGACACCCCTGCCTTAAATCCTTCTGTAACAGTTGGGTCTTCAACAGGACAGCTGTGTGTGCGGTAATCACAGGCCAATGGTCACAAAGTCACCTCCTCAGAGATTAACACTGCTCCTCCAGAGAGAGAGGCCACAAACAGACAGGCATGAGAGAACATGGTAGCAAAAAGAGGTCTTCCTCAAACCAGTTGTCTGGAATAATCTTTTGCCAAAATTCACAAACCAACAAAAACGTTTACAACTGCTCACACCATTAAAACTCCTCACACAGTGAACACGACAGCAGTTAATGTGGACAAAACAGCGGATCACTTTTCCTCATTAGCCACAAAATGCACTCAGATACAAAGACCTGTCTTGTTCTTTACTAGCAGGCATCTAGTATTGGTTAAACCCACGGTATATCAGTGAGGCTAAGCAGCTCTGTCGTAGCAAATGAAGCAGAGAAAGCACAAAACAAAATACATGTCGTCAGTCGAGGAAAAATTATCTCTAGATCACGAGATATAAAATAGGCACAAATATCGTAATATTAGTGTAATTATTATAAGATTAATTAATTTTAATCTTGGTTTTCCTGTATGATTTGTTGCCATGATACTTTTATGTATATTTTTGTTTCATCTGTGTTTATTTTCTGTGTGGAAGTACTGCAGTGTCGGTGTTGTTATGAATTGGCCCTTAAACATATAAGAACATTACAGTAACAGTAACAGCAATAAGGTTTCATAAAACTGTAAATTCTCTGATTGAGTCAATTTATAGGAAAAAAAAAAGATAAGAAAACCTTAGTATACATTCACATTGTGTTAATTCATTCAGCGTAGCACAGTGCTATGTAGGCACATGATGAACTCATGATGCCTAAACAAGGTTTAAAGGTTACAGACAGTTTCTTGTTTCAGCATGAAATGAATGGATATTGTGAAAAGTGCAGAAAATATGAATATACATGCAGTGTGGTGCAGCTATAAATCATTAGTCTGACATCTATTTTATTACTCAGTATCTTTCAAACTGAGGTAATGTACAGTAGCTGAGCAGGTGGTTCTAGAAGACAGGTTTATTTTACTTATTGTATGTTCCAGTCAGGTTTCTTCTGGGTTAGTATTATTCCTAAAGGTAAACATTCTCTGAATTATTATACTTGGTCATTTAATACAAAAATAAAATGCTACTACATCAGGACCGCAGTTCATTCATGAAGCAAAGCACTGATTACGTTCACATGACCATTTTTACAATTTTATTGTAAGTGTGTGATGTTATGTTTAATGTTATTATAAATAGGTAATAATAAACTGGGATGAGTGAGTGACAAACAAAAAGCAAATGTTACACCTTTGAATTCAGACAAAATCTGTGGACAAATGTGTTTGTGTACTTTATTATCTGACATCTACAAGGGGACTCATCGTGTTCATTTGACTGTTGGAGTAGAAAATTAGTGTAGAAAGGTAATGAGGAAATGTAATCAGTAAAAAGAATCTTATAATAATTTACTGATCTATTTTTTATCACATGTAACTCTGACCAAGTCCTTCAGGGTTCTGTGGCATCAAAAAGTCCTTAAGACAACATATGCTTCAGTGTTTTTAATCTGGTTTGTCACAAGCAAATAATGCCAAAGGCTTCACACCACATCCTTTTTCTTCACTAGGCCCCTGTCAGATTCAGTAGAGGTACATCTATAGTTGTATGACTACCAACAATAATGTAACTAAGAAAAGGTGATACTTTCCCTTTCAAAATATCACAAGTCACATTTACTTTATTCCTTCTTTAATTCTGACAACAGCCAAGGAAAAGAGGTAAAGAAAACTTAAGTCAAAAAGTGTTATTGAGCCACAGGTTGCTCTCTGTAACTTTGTCAGAGAACAACAAGACGGCCACCATGAGCAAAACACCATCATCATTATTATTATCAGGGTAACTGGTGTTGAGTGTACTGGGTAAACTTTGTTTGTTGTTGGGACTGTGTTTAATTGCTCTCAAAGGACAAAAGACATAATGACCTGTTGACCACCTCTGGCATAATTACTGTGGGAATCAGTAAAAATTCTCTGGTGCCAAGAGCCACAGTCATTAGGAGTGTTTGTAATAAGTTTGAGTCATCGTGTCAGTTCTGTCTGATTACACAGCTAAAAGGTATTTACTGAGAGGAATGTCCCATGAGGCCCGCTCACTGCGACAACTGGGTCATCATTAGCTGTTTGCAGAGTGGCTGTAGTCAGGCTTGTGCCAAGCGCACCTGGGAGGTGGCCACAGTAGAGGACACTAATGACACTCATTACAGTATCCTTTCATCGACTTCTGTGTCAGGTCAGTTTTAGTTATATAAAATGTCACAAATTTGCCACAAGAGGTCATGGTGATTTTGTCTAAACACATTGCTTCATAATGGCCAGAATTAACCCCAGGTGGTTCCTTATCATCCAACACCTTGACTGGCAGCTCGCTGCCTTCGGTGAGTGTGTGTGGAGGAGGCAAAATATGGAAAACATATACTTTTACTCAAGTACTGTATTTAAGTACAGTTGTGAGATTCTTGTACTTTGAGTATGTCCATTCTCTGCTAGGTAATTTTGCCATTCAGACTTAAGTATTGTACAGTACTTTTTATGGTGTATTATTATGGATAAAAGTAAGACCTCACTGATCCCTTGGTGAAGGCTCCAAATTACACATCACTATAAAATGGAGAGCAATGTTTATGTTGAACATCAGATGAGCAAACCAGAAAATGGGTCTCATCATAGTTATGGTTTGCATCTGTGCATCCAGTTTTTCTCTCCCTGCCTGTCATGTCTCCAGAGTAATCATCATTGCATCCACCTGCCACTCGTTATCTCCCGGTTCAGTCTGCTACATATACGCCCCTTTTTCGTTTGCTCCCTGCTGGTTTGTTTGTTGACACATACATGTCCTCTAATCCTTGGCTCCGCACTCTGCAGTAACAGTTCGCATTTTATTTGATTTGTTAGTTATTTAGTTAGAATACGCATGTCTTTTTCAAGACCAATTAAATACCAGAAGTTGGAAAATCCTAACAGAGTAACTCTGCTGTAAACCTCAATGACAATATTAGACTGACTTTATTCTGTACTGTGGCACAATATCGTGACCTAGCAGCCATTTGCCATTGTCTTGCTCACTATAGCCGACTTACTGACAGTCACGCAGATAAGTATAAAGCACCAATAAAGCATTGTGTTAGTAAACCAGTACATCCTACTCCAAGTTTGAATGTGCAACATAAATGCAATTGTAAATAAAGAATATGAACTTTGCTCAGCTGATTTTAGCTGATAAAAGCAGACACAGAAGCACTGATTGTGCCACTTATCTGCACTTACATAAAACATGAGGAAGTAACCCCAACATTATTACTCTTAGTCCAATGTTTCATTACAGGCCAACAATGCTGCTGAAGCAGCCTCACAGTTTGATCACACAGGATGTATTGTAGCAGCTCAGGGTGACTTTTTGTTTGCAAAGTGACTGTTTTGTCTCTCTGCTGTCCAATTACATGAAAGACTACAGTGGCAAATATACAGCCAACAGGTTTAGTTAGTTATTTGTGTCCAAACATAGTAATATATTGTTGTGAGGACGCAGGCCTCAAGTAAAAAGTGGGCTCAACAAGCAGGGCTCGAACTTGGGACAGGCAACAGGCAGATTTTTATTGAGGTATTGTCTGCCTGTCTCAACTTTTGTCTGAATTCCTTACAACATTCTTCCTTTTGCAACTTCCACCACTTGGTCTTCTTTTCTGTCTTTACTCTCCTCTTCTTCCTGACCACCAGAGTCATCCTACACACCACCATCCGATGCTGTCTGGCTACATTCTCTCCTACCACCGCTTTGCAGTCACTAATCTCTCTCAGATTGCCTCATCTACATAGAATGTAGTCTGCCTGCGTACCCCTACCTACACTCTTATATGTAACTCTATGTTCCTCCCTCTTCTGGAAATAGTTGTTAACTACAGCCATTTCCATCCTCTTAGCAACGTCCACCACCATCTGTCCTTCTAGGTTCCTTCCCTTGACACCAAACCTGCCCATCACCCAATATTGTTGACAAAAAAAAATTAGACTGTGGTTTACAAAATAAAAACTAGACTGAAACTAAAATAAAAATGTCTTCATTTTCATGACCAAAATGAGACAAAACGAAATGGTATAACATTATTTCATCTCGTTTAGTCGCATTATTATTATTATTTTGCAGTATTTCTGTTTCCTGTGTCTCCCTTCAGGTTCCGCATCAGGTCACACTGTGCAGTCGCAGGCAATGTCACTTCTTTAAGCCCCACTCGCGGCATTATTTAGAAGACGACAACAATCAAAGTTAAGTCTGACACAGAGAAAGGGACTGATGGCTGGCCAGCTGGGGTTGGTCTTTGAGAGAAGAAGAAGAAACAACATTTGGAAAATCTTTCATTACATAGAAGTGGAAAAGAAAACGGAATGTGTTGTGGAAAAAGATGGGGAGGAATGGGGCCACCAAATGTGTATTGGATGTATTTTTGAGTCTGTAAGGTAACAATAAAATAATAAGATAACCTTATTTGAAATGGGTTTGGCTAAAATTCTGGTTTCGTCTATACTACTAGGTACTTATACTATATTGACTGGGTTAAATAGAATTGCATTACTAAAAAGAGACTAAAATACAATTTTCATTGACTAAAACTAGACTAAATGACATCAGTTTTCGCCGACTAAAACTAGATGAAAATAGTCATGGATAATTCTGACTATAATAAGACTCAAATGCTCAGACTTTTAGTTGACTGAAACTTGACTAGACTAAAAAGAGTATGAACGTGACTAAAACTAATAAAAACTAAAATGACAGCTTCACACAAAGACTAGACTGAAACTAAAATTAAAACAGGCCGCCAAAAACAACTGTGCTTATATTTAACTCTATGTTCCTCCCTCTTCTG
>NW_018128402.1:145222-161621 GCF_001952655.1 Monopterus albus
TACTCCTACCTCCACTCTTATATGTAACTCTATGTTCCTCCCTCTTCTGGAAATAGGTGTTAACTACAGCCATTTCCATACTCTTAGCAAAGTCCACCACCATCTGTCTTTCTAGGTTCCTTCCCTTGACACCAAATCTGCCCATCACCTCCTCATCACCTTTGTGCCCCTCACCAACATGCCCGTTGAAGTCTGCCCCGATCACCACTCTGTCTCCCCCCTGGGAATACTCTCCATCACCTCATCTAACTCACTCAAGAATCTCTCCTTCTCTTCTAACTCACACTCTACTTATGGAGCATAACCACTGACTACATTCAACATTACCCCATTCAATTTCCAACTTCAAACTGATCACCCTGTCTGACTCTCTTTTCACCTCTAAAACATTCCTCACGAGCTCCTCCTTCAGGATTACTCCTACCCCATTTCTCTTCCGGTCCACACCATAATAAAACAGTTTGTATCCCCCTCCAATGCTACATGCTTTGCTACCCTTCCACCTGGTCTCTTGCACACACAGTATATCTACCCTCCTTCTCTCCATCATCTCCAGCAGCTCTCTACCTTTCCCTGCCATTGTGCCAACATTAAGAGTCCCTATTCTCAGACCTATACTCCTGCCTTGCCTTTTCTTTCTTTGTCTACGAATCCTTCTGCCTCCTCTCCTTCTTCAACCAACAGTAGTCCAATTTCCACCAGCACCCTGTAGGTTGTAGTGGGGATTTTATGGTAGCACCCTTTTTTAGTGTATTGGCTGTTGCTTTGTAGTCATTGTATGCAGGCATTTGTGTGATTGTGACACCAGACCATTTATTGTGTCAGCGTGTTTGTAAAGATAAACATGCCATTCTGTGACTACTGAACCAGATGGGTTGTATCCTGTTATAACTGGTATCCTGTTGCCCATCTGTTTGAGCATTTGTTTCCTGCAATGGTATGTGTATGTATAAGAAGAGAAGTAGCACTCTTTTCTCAGAGTTTCTCTCCTTCAGACTGTTTAGACACTTCTTTTAGAGATCACTCCTTTCTGCAGAAATAAATGTGTAATAACTTTCAGAGTTGATGTTAAGTCTTTATTTTACCCTCACTGAGCTTTAATAGATAATTTTTCCACAAGAATTCTGGTGACGAGGATGGGATCCCTTGAGTGGTTGTCCAAGGACATCCATCAGGCAGGGCCCGGCCAACAACAATTTTCTCAGCTCCAAACCTCATCCATATTTCTGAGAGGATGCCCTGGATCATCATTGACAGGATCCAAGTATTCAACATTTGGAAAGAGATTATTCTCTGTGGTGAGTGTTAAATAAATTGTTCAAATACATTGAGAAGAGTGTTGAATTAGTAAATTGGGGAAAGCTATTCCACTATTGTGTAAATAATTGGCGATCCCTTGTCTTGTAATGTAGGTATTCTCTTGAATACTGAGGTAGGTATTTCTTAGGAAATACTGAGGTAGGTACTTACATAAAAGTACTGAGAGTAGGTGTCACTTAATTTAAACGTGATACTGAGGTAGGTGTCCTCAAATCTGGAGTTTAAGGCGAGGACACTGAGGTCCTGTTCTAGTCACAAAAAAAAGGTATAAGTGACTGAACCCTAACGGAGACATCCATTTTGTACTGGTACTTATTGTTGTGCACAATTCCCATCTAAGACAATGGGAAACAAGACGAGTAAGGAGGATGATCCTCCGGAGAGTTCAGTTATTGACATAATGAGGGGAAAGTACAGTGACAAAAGTGTCTAAAGCGTGGCCATATGGACACGTGATTTTGGTTTTCCCCATGGGGGTTCTTTAAGTGTAAAAAAGATTGAGGAACTTGAAAAAAAAATCTAAAGGGAAAGGAGGAGGGGTTATGTAAGAAAAAGAAAATATCACTGAAAGAACTGCACAAACAATATGTATTTTATGTATTCATTTATCTCAATACATAAATGTACTTTTGGTTTTTGGTTCACACGGTGAAGATTAGCAGCTGTGTTCAAATGATCCCTTTAAAATTAAAGATACAGTGTTGTGTTTCAGTACTACTATATGCCAGACAAGCAGACAGAAGTCAGGCTAAAACCAGGAAAATACTGAAGTTTTTTTTAATATCATGATAGTTGGTTATTGCAGAGGTTTACATATAGATCCATATCTGTCATAGGCCATTGCTACCAACAACATAAACTCTGAACCTGCAAAAAAAAAATTTTTAATATAATGAAAGAGAGACTAAACATGATATGATCTGTTTTTTAGATTAAAAAGTTAATCAAAAACTCTGGGTAGACAACAGTGTCCTACATCTAACAGCTGACAGTGTGAATACATTAGTGTGATTTGAACTGAAAAAACAACCTCCTGAGGTGTTCAGAGATTTCTTTCATCTTTAGCCCATATATAATAGGATTAAAAAGAGGATGATACAAAATAATTTGTAAAGTCATTATTAAACGAGGAATTTTTGGAATATCTGATTTCAGTCGAACTACAACAATATCATAGGTAATAAAACAGGAAAAGTTGATTAAAACCAGCAGGTGAGGTAAGCAGGTCTGTGCAGCTTTGTTTCTGACTGTTTTACTATTTTGGTAGGATATAATTAGTATCCTAGTGTATGTGAAAAGTATGAAAAGCATAGGGAGCAATGCAAGATTAAGCAATATGAACACACCATACACAGACAGAGCTACTGAACTCACACACCGAATTGTGTAAAATGAATTGTTACAAAAAATACCTTTCAAAGTAAAGTTACAGAGTTTTATATTAGCATTTAGTGCGATTGACAATGCAAGCTCACAAGCAGGCACAAACCAAGCTAAAGCGAGAATGACACTGATGGTATTTTTTCTCATGATAGTTGGATACTGCAGAGGTTTACATATAGACACATATCTATCGTAGGCCATGGCTGCCAACAGTAAGAACTTGGAAAAAGCCAGTGTGTAATATACAAAAGCTTGGAAGAAACAGGCTTGATAAGTAATTACTTGTGTTTCAGATAAGAAGTCAGTCAAAAGCTTTGGGAAGATCGTTGTGGTGTAAAGAATAGAGTTGATCAACAAAGCTGCTATGAAAATGTACATAGGCCCATGGAGGTTCTTGTGAATCACTATGAGGCACACAATTGTGGAATTAAAGTAGATTATGATAACATATAATGCAAACATAACCACAAAATAAAGATATCTATATTTCTGTAATTCTACATGCCCACCAAAGGTTATATATGTTGCATTCAATTTATCCTCCATTAAAACTCAAAACATAAATAACCAATACAACAAATTGTACAACAGACAGATAACTGAGAAGACCAGTCTTTCTATGAGCATGACAGTAACATACAACCTGTTTTGAAATGTCTCATCCACCCACGTGTCCAACCTACAGATTAACTTAACAGACTGTTCACTTGCAGTTTTTGTACTATATTTACCAGACTACCTGATCCTCTGTGGGTCTCATTAAACCTTACAAGAGCTAATAATGTCAAACTCTGGGGCTTTGAACCCATAGCTTTGTTGTTGTAATGCTTGCTGCATTTATTTATTCACTCATTTATTTACTTAGCACTCCATTAAACAGTAGTATGAGCTGTATTTTACTTAAATAGTGTGCAGTGGTGAACACACATCTAAACTCCAGTCACAAGGCACCAAGCAGCCACCTCCAAGGCTGAGAAATGAAGGCAGTGTGGAAGTGCCAAAACCTGCAGTTCATAAAATGACCACTTGAGGCTGGCTCCAAAAAAGAGTCAGTCCCCATAAACTCCCATATTAAACTGCCCAACTTTATAGCAGAAAAAGTAATGGCACTGTTTGCCTTTCCTGTTTTTTGCATTAATTATTCAAGAAATGTGATCTGATCATCATAGTAATGAATATCAACAGACAATATGATAAGATGATAAAACATAAACAGTCCTTATAATTAATGTTTTTATTAAACACACACATTAAACATGCAAAGTGATGATGGAAAAAGTCATGGCAACACCAAGCTTCTTGTCACTAAAGGTCAATTGGAGCCAGGTGTTAGCAAAGCTGGAGTCCAGTCAATGGAACAAGAACAGAGGTGTGGTTTAGAACTATCTGGACTTATAAAAACACTCAGACAGTGTCAGTGTGCTGCTCACAAGCTGATGTGAGCCAGGCCTCACAAAAAAGAGATCTCGGAAAAAGCTACAATCATAAGTTGTTGGTTTGCATGTGTCTAGAAAGGGTCACAAAGTCATCTGAAAGATTTTAGATATTCACATCTTAAATATACTGCCTATAAATGTAGACAATTTGGTGCTGTGGCTACTCTCCAGAGAAGTGGATGCCCAGCCAAGATCAGTCCAAAGGCACTGAATGCTCAATGAGATAAAAAAAAGAACCCTTTAGCAACAGCTAAAAACTTGAAGGGTTCATTCATTGACAAGATATGGGAACAGGACTATTGGAATGCTACAAGCAACCCCAGGGAGAGGGGTTACATACAGGGGATGTGGGACCAATGGGAACTTCGAAACCCAACATCTAGACTAACACTGAACCAACTAGTAGCTCAGTGCTCTAGCATCCGCAAGAAGCACCAGCTATTACAACACAAACGCCAGGACGCCAGGTCAGGGGGGAGATATCATCACCCCTACAATTGGAGATTGGGTACCAAGCCCCAATAACAAGCCCAGATGAGATTAATTCAAGAGCAGCTGACCTGAGATTGACGGAGAAGTGGATGCCCAGCCAAGATCAGTCCAAAGGCACTGAATGCTCAATGAGATAAAAAAAAGAACCCTTTAGCAACAGCTAAAAACTTGAAGGGTTCATTCATTGACAAGATATGGGAACAGGACTATTGGAATGCTACAAGCAACCCCAGGGAGAGGGGTTACATACGGGGGATGTGGGACCAATGGGAACTTCGAAACCCAACATCTAGACTAACACTGAACCAACTAGTAGCTCAGTGCTCTAGCATCCGCAAGAAGCACCAGCTATTACAACACAAACACCAGGACGCCAGGTCAGGGGGGAGATATCATCACCCCTACAATTGGAGATTGGGTACCAAGCCCCAATAACAAGCCCAGATGAGATTAATTCAAGAGCAGCTGACCTGAGATTGACGATCACGACCAAGATGGACACCTGGAACCTTGGTGGCCAGTTACCAAGACTAAGTGAAGTGCCTGAAAGTCTACCAAAGAATGTGAATTCAGCACTAAGAGCAATCCCTACTACAACCATCACTGAGACCAACAAGCTCATATACACCACAGCAACCGTCATCCTTGAGATGCTAGGTTATAAGTTAACCTACGTCCTGAATATGCCAGTGGGGTACCTGGTCCTCAGGTAGAGGGCAGGGGAACCTACTGATCACTGACTACTTCTCACCATCCTCTAGTGGTTCTTCCTTAAGAATACGTGTTAATTACCGATGCGCTGCAGCTGTGAACAACAATCAGGGAGCCAGCACCTGCTGAGAAAGAGTGAGGGAGAGAGAAAAAGAGAGTGAGAGAGGTCACGCCGAGCAGACCTGACAAAAAGAAAAGAAAAAAGCAAAGCATCAGAACACAGCGGAGACATACATACACATACATACATATACAGTACTTACAATACGCAAATGCAACACTAGAGTTCGATAACACTGTGTTACTGTCATGTTCAGCTCCACTTCTTGGTTTCCAGGCAGGCTACTCTCTTGCTCTGCTTTCACCTCTGGCTGCTGCTGCTGTGGACTTGCTGCACCTGGGGAACTGGTTACACCTGGTGCTCATCAACTCTGCCTTTTTAATCTGTTTCCTGCTCCTGTCAGATGAACATCGTCACACTTGCCGCTTGTATTGCTTTCCAGCCATCTCCTGTTCCTGTATTCTGTTGCTCCACCTAGTGATGAAGAAACCGAAGCTTTCTGAACCACTGAATCAATATGAAGCAATTGTGTTGAAATGGTTCAGTGTTTCGAAGCATTTGATAAAATCATATATAGCACCATCTGCTGGCCAACCCTCAACAGAGCATTTGCATGGAACAACAAAGGGCAAAGTCTCATGAAACCGTAAGGCACTGTTATGCGCTGTATGTTTAACAATAACAGTCCTATGTGCATCATGAAATGTTTGGCTGTTTTGTCTTTTGAAGACAATAATATACTTGTGTCATAATATGATTGTGCCATCTTAAAATACTGTGTGTAATAAAGTTATGCCTATGCAACATTGTTAGAAATACAAAAATATATTTACAAAACACAAAAATCTGGAACAAAATTGTGAAATGCTTGTGCAACCGGGAACTGTTATGATGATAGTTGTACAAAATGCTAGTGTACAATGAAATTCTTATTTTGCCGTCCACATGAATGCCACAAAATACAAATGAAACATAAAGTAGATGAATAAGTAACACAAAATCTAAGGCACTTTAAAAACAAGATCCATTGTCTCCTTACTGACAATTGTTGGACTTCAACTGTCCTGCATGTTCTTTTATGAAGAATAATTGGAGTCAAATATCACCTTTCAAACATTTATTATCATAACTGAATGGACCATCGAATAAAGCAATTTACAGAGCTCTGGGTTCCATCTATCTGAAGCCCTACCAAACAAAACCGTTCAATCTGCCTTCAGAGCAGTGGAACGCTGTCCTCCTCAACTCAGTTGATTTTATACAATTTCAAATGTGCCATTGTAGGCTGGTCTGGCCCTCTCGTGCTGTTCCATTGGTCTATCTATCCATCCGTCCTCCTCCTGCTCCTATGGGAAAAGGCAGCTTCCTAAAGAGGGAGGAAATTCTACTCTATCTAAATTCCTACACTCACTTCTTTCTTTGTATCTAAGTAACTACACTATCTGAGGCATGGCTTTCCATTTGGCTAATTAAACTGTCTTGCATGTGTGTGTCTGTATATGGTCCTACCTTTGAAGTTGTCTCCTCTTCCTGGCTTTTAGATCAAATGTCTGTTTATTACCCTTGGTGTCCCCCTTTGATGTTAAACAGTGCTCCAGTTGACTGACACAGTAAATACTGACCAGTGATTCAGTGAACACATAGGGTGACATGTAACTACATGAACATAACTGTGAGATTAAAGTATATAGACTTATGTATGCTATAAAATAAATCTTAACTATTCATTTTCTTACTATGATAAAATAATCATACGCAAACAAAGTAAACACACAGGTTGACTAATCAACAAGCATAGTGTCAGTCTTCTACTAATTAAATTCTTAATTCAACCAAATGTTAGAATCAACCTTAACCCTTGTGTTCTGTTAAGGATCTTAAAGTATGACTTTGTTAATAATTTTACCAAACACAATGCTGCCAATATGAGTGCTTGTGCCAAGCTTCTCAGGCTACGCAACATACTTTGTTTTGCAAATAGTTTAAATTTGGTGGTAAAAAAAGGCACTGGAGGCAACAGCAGAACTTGCAGATAACCACACAAGAGCTAGAAAAGTACTTTTTTTTTTTTTTAAATCAGCACCAGGTCCAAGGGGAAATTCACAGAAATATAGGAATAACTGGAGAAACCTACTCATAAACTGATTCAAGAGGTTGAAACCAGATGGAATTCAACTTTTTTCATGTTGCATCATCTACATGAGCAGCATGAGCCAGTGGGAGCAGCACTAGCATCTCTTACAACAGATGTGGTGCCACTAAGCTTTGTGGACTATGAAGCCGTGGTTGAGTGCCTTGAGGTTTTGGGACCGGTGTCAGTAGCTAAAACAGAGCTTTCAGAGGAGAAGACGATGTCTGTATCCAAGGTCATATCCATAGTTTGAATGCTACAACAGAAAATCGCAGAGAAGTCCTCATCCCTATTCCATCCTTGCACACAACTGCTAGGCCAAAATTTGCTGCACTTTTTAATGACAAGGTGCAGTGTGGAAAACATTCGGATCCTGGCAATGGCAACTGTTCTGGACCCAAGATTTGAAACATTAGCATTTGGTAACCAAACCTATGCGCAGGAGACAGTTGCAAGAGTCACAGCAGAATGTGCAGGCTACATGAGATCAGAACATGCCACACCCGCAACATCACAAGTAATAGCTTTCCCTTTATTTTATCATTACTTATATAGGCTGTATCACAGAACTATTTACTGTATGTATTGACTTTTTTTGTTACAATCCACAACAGAGGAAGCACATGGCCATTCAACACAAGAGGCTGACTCTGACAACCTGTGGGAACTTCTGGACAGCCAAGTTGGTTGGTTGCAGTAGTCTTTATAAAAACAGTCTTTGATAATAAAAAAATAAAATAAAATAAAATAAAACACATACAATGGGTTTCTCTTTTTCTGCTTTGATTTCCTGCAGGTGCAACTCAAATAGTTCAGAATGGCTGAAGCAACAGTGAAGGTTCAGCGTTATTTGGCTGAGCCCTACCTCTCCAGAGGACAAGATCCATTAAAGTACTGGGAGTCAAGGGCTGCGGTTTATCCTAAGCTTTACAAGCTTGCCAAAAGATACCTTTGTATGCCAGCAACTTCTGTGCCATGTAAAAGGGTCTTCTCCAAAGCTGGAGCCATAGTAACAAAGAAGAGGAACAGACTGAGGAGGTTTCGCATGTCACCTAGGATCCTTTGCAACTTCTACAGCCGCACTGTCGAGAGACTCTTGACCAGCTGCATCACTGTCTGGTATGGCAGCACAACTGCTATGGACCGCAAGCACCTGTATAGAGCGGTAAAGACTGTGGAGAAGAGCACCAGGACTCCACTGCCCTCTCTGCAGAGCATTTACCACCACCGCAGGGTGTGTAGTAAAGCTGCCTCAATCCTCAAAGATCCAATACACCCCCAGCAGAGACTGTTCGCCTCCCTACCCTCTAGCCAGAGGCTCAGAAGTGTGAAATGCAGGACCTCTAGACTGAAAAACTCTTTCTTTCCCTCTGCCATCAGACTCCTAAATGGCTGAGGAGTTTATTACCAGGAAATACGTGATGTACTGTTTACATTCTCAGTTTGCACATGCATAATTGCACATTGACTATTGCACATGCTGCTCCCATGTAGCAAACATTCTCTATTATATTCTATATATTTTTACATTATAGATTTGTTTGTATGTGTGCATGTGTGTCTGTGTAACCTGTATACATTCATGACAGAGCTACTCTGACACACCCCTCTGTTACATCAATAGTTGAAAAAATATTTTAAGTTTATTTATTTTGGAAAAATATTGTATCCTGTCTGTTTCGATTCATATTTATGTTCAAAAAACGTTTAGTTTTAGCCTGTTCAATAAATGTGTTCCTGTTCGGCCCGCGACCAAGTTTGTTTTTAGTTTTGGCCCCCTGTGCGATTGAGTTTGACACCCCTGAGGTAGGGGGACACTTTATTCATTTTTATTTAAATCAGTATTTGTTCAACAGTGTTGTACAGTACAAGCCTCGATACATGCTTCACTAAACATTTCCTGGATTTCTCGACACATGCTTCGAAGCATCGGCACAGTAGGTCCCATTACTACTTAATACTTTATTTCATTAAAAAAAGTCTTGAGTGAGAGTTTGCGAGACATGTATAAACCGAGTCTGTGTTGACATTGATTAATATGATTGATCTCTTGTCCGCAGCTGATTTTTACTGTATGAAAAACATCTCACTGAGCCTGTTAAATTCCTGAAGGCAAATACAGTTATATTGATAGCAGGCGACTACACAATAACCACACAAACCTCTTAAGACTGTTTACATCTCATATCCTTCCTGTCATATTGAAGAAGTTGGATTACGGGAGCGCATATGTGTGCTCACCCTTCATTCCAACTTTCTTTGCAGTTTTTGCATACACATGGTTTCTATGCGTTTCTATCATTAATACATCTGACCCCTGGTCTCTCCACTGACCCCATCACTGTTGTTACTCTCTTGCATGTTTTTTGTTACTGGTCTGTGGGGGGCCAAACCTGAATGATAATGATAGGCCATATGTGGAGGAGGGAGATGTAAAAAATGAAATATGAAAAATATGAATTTTGATCTGACCATTCTGACAGTGCTTGCATAGTCAGAGATCAGCTATGAATTGGATCTGGGAGCACATATGTAAGAGTCCCAGATCTGATTTGGAAACATTTGATCTGGTTCGTAAAAATCAGACCAGACTCACTTGGAGGGTAAAAAAGATTTAGGAAAGGTAAGTTGTAAACATCTATGAGCTCAGGTCTCAGGACAACAAATATATACTGTAATTGCATAGTTCAATGAGATACATGGGGTGGGAGGGGGGTATGGGGCACGTTAAAAACAACACTGCACAGAGCCAAACCAATCATTGTCCAACCTCTGTGCTTTTGTACTGGTTAGACCACACAAGCATTTCATAGTCAAATACCACTTACTGTACATGAGAATCATAAATAGATTGTTATGAGACTTGAAATAATGAATGTTTTAGTCATTACCATTTTCTTTTAGACAACCTTAATGGATAATAACTTGAATGAAACATATATAACTCTTGATGGGTATGTGGAAATTGACCAATACAGATATCTTTATTTTATGATCATGTTTACAGCATATATTCTAATACTCTGCATTAATTCCACTATTGTGTCTCTCATTGTGATTCACAAAACCCTCCATGAGCCCATGTATATTTTCATTGCAGCCTTGTTACTGAACTCTGTTCTTCTCAGCACTTCTCTCTACCCAAAGCTGTTGACTGATGTCTTATCTAAAAAACAGATTATATCCTATTCAGCCTGTCTCTTTCAGTGGTTTGCATATTACACTCTGGCCAGTTCAGAGTTCTTACTGTTGGCAGCCATGGCCTATGACAGGTATGTGTCTATATATAAACCTCTGCAATATCCAACTATCATGAGAAAATCAAAGGTCTGTATTTTCCTGGTTTTAGCTTGGCTCGTGCCTGCAGGTCTGACAGCAGTGCCAGTTCGCCTGAGTGCTGATGTTAAACTCTGTAACTTTACTGTTAAAGGAATCATTTGTAGCAGTACAGTATACAAACTTCACTGTGTTAGCTCAAGGTTGTTTTATATATATGGTTTGGTTGTTTTGGTAAATATTGTAATTTCCCCAGTGCTTTTCATACTTTTTACCTACACCAGGATACTTATAATATCTTATCGAAGTAGTAGAGAAGTCAGGAGAAAAGCTGCACAGACCTGTTTACCTCACCTGCTGGTTCTAATCAACTTCACCTGTTTGATGGGATTTGAAGTAATTCTGTCTCGACTGGACATAGATTTTCCAAAAACTGTGCGTTTGATAATGACATTACAATTAATTTTGTACACTCCTCTCTTTAATCCAATCATATATGGATTAAAAATGAAAGAAATCTATAAACACCTCAAGAGGTTGTTCTGGCGAGTCAAATTTTTCTAATGTAATAAAAGGTGCACAGTCATTGTTTACTGTTTCTCTGAACTTTAAAAAGCACTGAATCTAAAGATTTGTTTCTAAAACTACTCGACATTAAATCCCAAACCCAAAGATGCATTTCTATTTTAATTAGAATAAGGAATTCCTGAGGTGTTTTCTTTTTTATGCAGCAAAATAGAACCTTGATAGAACCAGTAATGACATGATCATAATCTCTGGATGTATAATTTATATAGTTCATAGTCTAAAATATCAACATATTCATGTTTGACATTAACAGCCCTGAAAGCAGGAGCATGTGCAATTTGTGTATGTAAAAGTGTATGTAAATAAAATTGTAGTTTTAGGTCCTGAGACGCAAACACTCAGAAGTTTGGATGCACTTTCCCATTGAATCAAATGATATATGTGTCCAAACGTTTGACTAGTAGTATATAGTTTTTAAACAAAGACAGCAAAGCTGAGTCAAGTTGGGTAAAAATAAACATTTAATAATTGTGTAGATAAAACCAGGAAATAAAATAATGTCTGCACAAAAATATGTAACGATGAACAACCTGTAATGTCTTTAAAAAAGTCAAACTTTATGAAAATTGTGAAGTGCTTCAATATATATGAAAGCGGTTCTGTAATAAAATATATGCCATGGTTGTGAACAGTATGTGCATGTTTAAATGTTTACATTGAAATTTTACAATGATGATCTTGATATGTGCAGTTTGTATTTATTAAAATTTGCAATTACTGCTGTAGCCTCACAGCAAGAAGGTTCTGGGTTCAATCCCCAGAGTCTGAATGTCTTCCTGTGCCTGTGGGGTTCTCTCCAGGGACTCCGGTTTCCTCACACAGTCCAAAGACATGCTGATTGGCAACTCTAAATTGCCTTTAGGGGTGTGTGGATGTCCTGTAATAGACTGGTGACCTGTCCAGGGTGTACCCCATGAATGTCAGCTGGGATTGGCTCCAACACTTAACTGTATGTGCACGTGGAACCTGGGGGCTGGGAGATTTTATTCCTGAAAAAAAAAAAAATTATTGAAGTGAACTGAAAATTGGCCCCACCTGGGACCTTTCTGTGTGGAGTTTGCATGTTCTCCCCGTGCTTGCGTGGGTTCTCTCCAGGTACTCCGGCTTCCTCCCACAGTCCAAAGACATGCAACTTAGGTTGATTGGTGTCTCTAAATTGCCCTTAGGAGTGTGTGTACATGTGTGTGGTTGTTCGTCTGTGTTAGCCCTGCGATGGATTGGCAACCTTCCAGGGTGTATCACGCCTTCGCCCGACCGGGATTGGCTCCGCCCCCCGTGACCTCGTTCAGGGACTAAGCGGTAGAAAATGAATGAATGAATGAATGAATGAATGTTGGCTGAACTGTTCATTAGGGTGATGCCAATGGAAAGAGACTGCACAGAAATTTGTGTTACTAAGGTGAAATGAGGTAGCCTTAGTCTTTAATGTGCTCATTAAACGAGTGTACAATAACACCAAGATTCTTGGCAATCAGACTTTGATAAATCACACATTTATTGAGAGTTACTCGCTACTTATTAATCATGTGTCCAAGTTGGGCCAGGCCAGTGATCACCATCTTGGGCGGGGGGGACAGTGGTGCAGTGGTAGAGCAGTCGTCTCCCAACCAGAAGGTTGAAAGTTCGAATCTCAGTGCCAGTAGTCCACGTGTCGAACTGTCCTTGGGCAAGACACTGAACCCCTCCGTTGCCCACAAAGGTTAGAGCCATCGATTGAGTTTGTGCCGCAGATGGCTATTGGTTCTGTACCGGAAACAAATTCCTTGTGTGTAACATACTTGGCCAATAAAGGTTATTGTCCTTATTGTCCTTATTGTCCTATAAGATACCTGAACTACCTCAACAGGCTCCTTTCCATGCAAAGGAGCAGCGGTAAGAGACCCACAGCTGCACTCTTGGTCCGGCCTAGTGGGGCAGAGGGGAGCATCAGTGGAAGTGGCCACAACAAGGGGAGCATTGATAGCGTATGGGAATAGGAGCACAGGAAGAGCTGCAAGAGCGACTTGTGTTTGGTATGGGACGGTGAGGAGTGCTAAGTCAAAGCAGGGTAGCAGTGGAAGAGCTTGGAGAGGGCAAGCCATGGCATCTGCTTCCCCAAGAGCAAGGTCATGGGCTGGGTACCTCCTAGAAAGACTGTAGCAATGCCAGCTAAGTTGAAGTGGTCACAGTGGTGAGCTGCACAGGATGCTGGTGATGGCTGGTGGTGGCTGGCGACTCGGATGGCTGAATGAGTTCATCATTGCTAGACCTGGAAAGACTGAGAGAAGATCCTGGGAGGACAAAGAAAACAGTTTGTTGTCCGAGGGGGCGAGAGACAACCAACCCATGGAACGTATTGACAACGTTCAACTTACATAAAAACAAAGCTAAATTGACAGGGAAGCAAGTAGGCTACCCCCAGACTATCCATTATCTATACCTTTTATCCTGAACAGGGTCAGGGAGGGGTGGAGCCTATACCCCGAAACTAGAATTATATCAAATAAAAAAAGGTTCAAATGATTTAAATTGAGCCCACAGTAAATGGAAGATGGGTAATGCAAAAGAAAAGTTAAAAAAGGAGTAGCAGCACTGCGGTCTCATGGATTCACGTGGAATGCATCACAGGAAGCAACAGTAAACAAAACTCGTTTATTGTTTTGTTAGTATGTTTTACATCACTGCTTGCTGTAGAATGTAAATGTGAATAATTCTTGTCTCTATTGTTGCTGTCCTCCGTGTTTATTTTTACCAGTCAACATCTATGAAATCAGGCCTCTGGAGTTTGAACATGATTATGCAAAATTTAAATTCAAGGGGTGGTGCAGTTTGATAAAGAAAAAAGGCTCAGACTCAAACCGACCACTGTCCAAACTCTCATGTGTCTTTATTTAATAGACCACGTGTGCATTTTAAGCTCAGGTACCAAAGACTGAATAAGACAACCAGATGGAGATTGAACTAATAAACATATTTTAGTCATTAACGTTTTGTTTTTGACAAGCTTAATGGATAATGACTTGAATGAAACATATATAACTCTTGATGGGTATGTGGAAATTGACCAATACAGATATCTTTATTTTATGATCATGTTTACAGCATATATTCTAATACTCTGCATTAATTCCACTATTGTGTCTCTCATTGTGATTCACAAAACCCTCCATGAGCCCATGTATATTTTCATTGCAGCCTTGTTACTGAACTCTGTTCTTCTCAGCACTTCTCTCTACCCAAAGCTGTTGACTGATGTCTTATCTAAAAAACAGATTATATCCTATTCAGCCTGTCTCTTTCAGTGGTTTGCATATTACTGTGTAGCCTTTACAGAAAATTTGCTGTTGGCAGCCATGGCCTATGACAGGTATGTGTCTATATGTAAACCTCTGCGATATCCAACTATCATGAGGAAATCAAAGATCTGTATTTTCCTGGTTTTAGCTTGGCTTCTGCCTGCTTGTGTATTTGCACTGTCAGTTGGCCTGAGTGTTGATGCTAAACTCTGTAAATTTACTTTTAAAGGAATCATTTGTGGCAGCGCAGTGATCAAACTTCACTGTGTGATGTCAAGACTAGTATATTTTTACGGCTTCTTTATTATTTTTAGTCTTGACATTTTACCTGTGCTTTTCATACTTTTTACCTACACCAGGATACTTATATTATCCTGTCAAAGTTGTAGAGAAGTTAGGAGAAAAGCTGCACAGACTTGTTTACCTCACCTGCTGGTTCTAATGAACCTAACCAACTTTTCCTGGTCCATGGGATTTGAAGTAATTGTAGCTCGGCTGGACATAGATTTTACAAAAATTGTGCGTTTAATAATGACATTACAAGTAATTTTGTACAGTCCTCTTTTCAATCCAATCATATATGGGCTAAAAATGAAAGAAATATACAAACATGTCAAGAGGTTGTTTTGTCCAGGCAAAATTTTCTAAGAATGTCATTTTTTTAGTATCATACTAAAGCAGAGAAATGATTTTTTTTCTGAACCTTTAAAAGCACCGGATGTAAACATTTGTCTCTCAACCTCTAATGAGCACAATGTCATCCACTTCAACAATGTACTGACTACTGACTTAATATTAAAACCCAAACCGACAAAACCAAAGATACATTTATTCTCTTGAGAATTTTTCCAGTTTGTTTTTATTGAGCTGTAACAAAAATATTTGACATGATTATTATTTGCTTGTATTTTTTTATATAGTTTATAATCAACATGTTCATATTTGAAATTAACAGCCCTAAATGCAAAACTATGTTCAACTTTCTGATTTGGCAGTGG
Source organism: Monopterus albus (assembly GCF_001952655.1). NCBI lineage: Eukaryota > Metazoa > Chordata > Actinopteri > Synbranchiformes > Synbranchidae > Monopterus > Monopterus albus. The sequence continues at coordinate 160,894 of NW_018128402.1, forward strand.
AAGTGAAATAGCAGTTTGGTGCCCTGAAAGACAAAAAACCTTTTAATGTTATTTATGTTTTTTAATATACTAACTACACCATATTCTTGTTTCTGTCAAATTACTGTTTTAGCATTATACACAGGGTGTGTATATTTTTGCTGGTTCTCCTGAAATGTGTCAGTAACTCCTTTTACAAGGATGCCAGCTGTAGTTGTCATAGTTGTGGTTCATAAATTTAGCAGAATGTATAATAAACTTCTCTTTACATCTGCACCTATTATTATTTTCCTAAAATGCATATGCAATCAGAATCCGTTTTATTGTCTTAGAACAGCTTACATGCACATTAACACTGAAGGGTATGTCTCTTTTTATCAACCTGTGCAATATTCCATCTTGGGCAATAACATTTTTTTTGTGCAATCAAAAATATTTTACCTATGGTGTAAACAAAAACATTCAATAATTTTCAACTGTGCAATATGACATGAAATTATCCTGTTTTTATACGCACATATATATATATTATATTTGTCTATTTATTAGTAATTCTTTTTTAAAAAATTTCTATATAGGAAAATGTTTAGCAAGATAGTTAGCTTGCTTCTGTCAGGTTTGCCCGGTTGCACCTCCTTTCTCACTCCCCTCACTCTGTTTTCTCTCCCTTTACCTGATTACGCTATCCTCTACACCTGCTTGTCACCAGCTGCACCTGATTAGTTTCTCCCTATTTAGTCCCTGCTCTT